>NC_054383.1:100848866-100988182 GCF_017654675.1 Xenopus laevis
CGTTTTTCCACCTCATATCGGCCGAGCCGTTCCCCAACCTAATAGAGAAAAGCACAGTTATGTCTTTGTGGACAGGCAGTAGTTGCTGAATGAGAAAGTTGGCAGAAGAGCACATTTTTACATTGACAGCAAGCGTGTAAGTAAGTGTTGGATGGGAATTTGGTGCAGTCCATAATCTTAAAAAACTCATAACACTATCAGACATTTCTCTCCTAAAGGGACAAAATAGCAAGAACAAGGGATTTGGATTCGATTTCCTCTATATAATCATGTACCTCAGTTGCTTAATCCTAAACGGACAATTTACTAATCTTTTAAACAACACTCAGCTTGATCCATAAAAGTGTATGGGACATAATAGGTTACCTGAACCAACTGTATGTCCTGTCATGTAAGCCTGGTGAAAAGACTCTTTGTCTGCAGCAATACCTTTTGGAGATCAGCAATGGCTTGTTTCAGTTTCTTGGCATAGTCATAGCGCTCATGTCTTACGGACTCTTGTTTCTTTTCATCAAGTTTGCGAATTATTTGAGCCACTTCTGGATCTTGGTACATGTCAAAGGCCAAATCATCAAGAGGAGAAATTGAATCCAATTTCCTGCTGGCAATGAAATGAAATAAAAACAAATCTACTTAGAGATTAAAAAAAAAAATTCTTTCACTTAGGTATAAGTGTAGGAATACACGGATGTTTTCGGCGCAATCTGACGCGCTGCAACAAATCACATGCGACGGAAATAAGGTAAGAGATATAAATGTCGGATGAAATCGCATCGTTGATCCGACGTGACACAACGGTCAGATGCAGACGCAGTGTGCAGCGTCTGCATCCGACAGTAGTGTCGCGTCGGATGAACGATGCAACTTCATCCGACAATGCTTTCACTTACCTTATTTCTGGCGCATGCAATTTGATGCCCGCGTTTTGTGGCAGCGCGCTGAAAACGTCCGTGTAGTCCTACTCTAAGGTATATAGGATCTATTTTCCAGAATGCCTGGGGATTTTTCAAATAACAGATATTTCTGTAATTTGGATACCCATGCCTTAAGGGGCTTTTTTTCACAAATTTTTCACAAAATTTTATTTTTTCCTCTAAAAATTTGAACTTTTAAAAGAAATTCCTATATAAAAAAAAAATCTCTAATACAACACTTAAAACATTCAAGTCCCATATAAGTCAACAGGAGGTGCGCTGATCCTATTGTTTTTTTTTTTTAATTAGCCATTCAAACTTTCATATTTTTTCTGCACTCTTTTCCGACTCTACTTTTTATGTTTGGATCATATAATAACTGTCATGGTATTCGTGATTTTAGAGAAAGAAAGGTTTTTTAAAGCTCTAGTATGGAACCTGTTATGCAGGATACTCGCGACCTGGGGTTTTCCACGAAAGGGATTTTTCCATAATTTGGATCTTTACACCTTAAGTCTACTAGAAAATCATGTAAACATTAAGTAAACCCAATAAGCTGCTTTTGCTTTCGATAAGGATTAATTATATCTTAGTTGGGATCAAGTACAAGGTACTGTTTTATTGTTACAGAAAAAAAATTAAATCTGGATTATTTGATTATAATGAAGTCTATGGGAGACGACCTTTCCGTAATTCTGAGCTTTCTGGATAATAGGTTTCCAGGTAACGGATCCCACAACTGTACCACTAAATTCAACCTTTTATAAATAGGCTTCTAAGTCTGCTCAATAACATTTCAACATTTACCATAAACCAATGGAATTGTTTTACCACCAAAATGGATTCATTGAGCTTAGTTACTCTCAAGTACAAGGTACTGTGCTATTACTATAGAGAAACAAGAAATAATTAAAAACAAAATGTAATTATTTGCTTATCATGGACTGTATGGGAGATGGCCTTCCCAAATTCAAAGCTTTCTGGACAAAGGATCTTATACCTGTACAATCTTTACAGGCATTCAAAAGCATAGGCCTTATTCAATAAACAAATTCTGAGAATCCGGCACTCTCACTATAGAGTGTTAGTATGCCTGGGTGCACGATCATCATTTAATCTCCAACAAACGCAAAAAGGATCAGCAATCTCAGGTCTTAAAATTGTACAAAATATTTTTATTAATAAATTGACTCAAGACTAACGTTTCGGCCCCATCCAAGGCCTTTCTCAAAATAAATATATATATATATATATATATATATATATATATATATATATATATATATATATATATATATATATATATATATATATATATATATATATATAATCTTCACCAAAGAAGCCGCACTACTCAGGACTTATTGCAAAATGGTGCGTTTATTAGAAAATCTAACGTTTCGGCTGCAACACCAGCCTTTGTCAAAGTTACATGAATACAAACAAATTACACAACGTGACGACCGTTTATCGTGAGTGCTGGGATTTTGGGGAAGTATGTATATATATATATATATATATATATATATATATATATATATATATATATATATATATATATATATATATATATATATATAAAACTAGCACAGAGGATCCGCACTCTCAGGTCTTATATGAATATAAATTTATTTTTGTATGCAAGACTAACGTTTGAATACAATGATAGTTTCCTTGTTAGCGAGTCTCATATAGTCTAGATCCATATACATTCTGCTGTTGATGATTCCGGGTATATATATATATATAATGGTCGGGTCACACAAGCCCCGGTTGAAATAACTACACCCAATATTTGAGCATGACAGCTAGATGGTGCTATGGGTCTTTTAGGGCCAATTCATATGGGTTTAGCCAGCACTGTTTATTTAATTCGTATGGGCTGGGCTCCAATTAGTTATTAAAATGAGGTGAACAAATAAAAGATTCAGGACCCCGTCTTCAGAGTGGCTGCTTTAATAAATATTTTTAAAATATTTTTAAAATATTTTTAATAATGGACAAAGTATTTAGTATAAAGAAAAAAAGAAAAAATGACTCTCCGTTTAGACCCACTATTCTTACTCAATTTTAAGGTGTTTTAGTAACAAAGTAATGACATGCAGCATGACTATGTAGATACAGCATTACTAATGATTTGCAACATTGTTACATAACATTATGTTTCTCTCTGTATAAGGGATAGATTGTTTTAAATGAGTAGATTTATAACCTTTAGTTATACATGTACTTTGCAATTTTTATGTTTGTTTGTATGTAATGAGTGATATTTAAATCTAGTTACGTTTCTGTGACGCTATTACCACGTCAGTTCCAATTTGTCTAGTTTCCCGCCAATACCTGTATTTAAGTGTGTTCTTTCCACCACCAGACACTTTGAGAAAGGCCTCGGAGGAGGCCGAAACGTTAGTCTTGCATACAAAAATAAATTTATATTCATATAAGACCTGAGAGTGCGGATCCTCTGTGATAGTTTTGTATTACATTTTTGATACTGCACCCAGGCAACTTTAACTTTTATTCGTGAGTGCTGGCTATTTCGTGGATTATATATATATATATATATATATATATATATATATATATATATATATATATATATATATATATATATATAAAATGAATCAGATGAAAATTAAGCGTAGGACTGGCCAGATATGGGATGACTTTGACGTAGTTGGCCAGCTTAAATATATTGCAATATATGGACAAACAATCCCTGTTTTGTTTAAAGGGTAAGGCATTTTGTAGTAGCAGTATGCACAAAATGTCTGTCTTAAATATATTGATAATGGGTTGAGTGCAGAGGACTCTTGTGTTTGACTATATATATATAATATATATATATATATATATATATATATATATATATATATATATATATATACACATATAGATATATTCATACTGTACCATACAACACAGCACTGATGCCATTCAAATTTGTTATTTTATTCCCACACACTTAGACATTCAGGTATACATTGAAGAATTGAAGACAGGAAATTTTACTTAGGACATACAGCTACCTCTAGTGGTTTCTCCAACAAAATACATATTTGAGACTTCTGTGTATAGTTCCACATTATACAATATATACATTATATATTGCTTTCATTGTTCTACCTCCAGCTAGCTGCAAAATACTAATCATTCGTTAGTTGTTTGGTTTAATGCCCAAGCAGTAGTGATCCATGCTTCAAATTTGTCCCCAGCAGCTCACCATCTTAAATCGTTCTGCATGTCAGTGACAATGTACAGTACATGCTAAGTATGTTCCAGGCCAATGTTTAGAAGCTGGGCTTTGGGGTTGATAAAACCAAAATTCAGTTATGTTACATCTATCACAGAAGTTGATGACACAGAGCTGATTATTAATTAATTCTGAAGCATAATGCATTTTTTTCAGTGCCAAACAGAATGTGCCTCCCGAGCCCCGTTTTAAATAAACATTAAGGGGCAGATTTATTAAGGGTCAAATAGTAAATTCAAATTTTTTATTTATTTATTTTTTTTGGTGGCAAAATTCACACATTCAAATTCGAATTCCCCTATTCAAATGTGAGATTTATTTCAACCTGACCATGGAAACAGTCCTAATTAGAATATTTGCCAACCTAAAACCTGCTGAGTTTATGTACAAGTCAATGTCAAACAGTCTAGATCACACAAAGAACCCACAGCGTCCATATTTTAAAATTTAAGATATGAATGCAAAGTTTTACCCTGTGTACGAAGCATCAAGAGCAGACTCATCAGAGCCGTTTCCCAGGTACTGGTCAATTAGCTTCTCCCTTGATGGCTTGTAAAACAAGATAAAACAATGTTATATCATTACAATGCCAATGCCATAAAGGCAAAATCATTTAAATAGTGAAGGATGGTGCAGAGTGTATCTAAAACAATTAGCCTGTCAGAAAAGGTAACGAATCTAATGATAGGTTTATTTCAGATGTGCAAATACTTACTGAATTGCTTTCTTCATTAAAGTCTACTGGATCACCAATGATATTGATAGCTATGAGAGCAACCTGCAGTAAAAGCAAACTCTGTGTTACAGTGTGCAACTCTGTAGCCACCCAGAGATACCAACCTATAGCTCTATTAATGTTGTGCAAAGATAATCTCTGCATAACACATGAAGTGGGACAGGCAGTAGGCTAAGCGTTTAATATAGAGGGACTTAATATAAAAAAAACCCAACAAAAACAATGCAATAAAATTTCTGATGCAATATTTAAGTATATAAGATCAGTTATGTGAATTGCATGATAGAAAATATATGTGCAGTAAGTGACTTCCCAGATAGTAATGCGCAAAAGGATATTTGTAACTAATTGGGTCCAATTAGCATGTTTACATCTGTGTAATTTTCCAATTGATTTCCAATCAGATTGATGGAGTGCAGTGACACGAAACGCGTCAGACCTCATGGCGCAGGGTTAACAGTTTGTCAATATGTTTTATAAATAAAATTAAGTTCTTTTATCGATGAATTGATGAACATGCAATTCCTTGATGTGGTTCCTGAGAGTGCGCTGTCCGTAAGTTTGGTGTGTGACCACTTCCTGCCTAAAGCTGGCCATAGATTTTGAGATTTTTAAAAGATCCGATCCTCATCGTGAGACCACGATTTTCTCGGAACGATCGTACTATCGTACGAATTGACCATCAACTAAAAAGACCAATTTGCCAGGAAAACAAAGGGGAGCTGCCTGCTTGGCCCTGCAAACACAGATAGATTGCACAGGGACCGACAAAGATTTTTTGACCTGGCAGATCAATTTCCTGACAGATGTCGGGCGAAAAATTGTAAGATGTACAATCGTTCGAATCCCACTAACCGCACGATAATTTCGAAGGATTAGTCGGACTTCTCAAAAATTGGTCGTTCGGCAAGAAGAATCGACACGTCTTTGGGTAACTTTAGTCTCTCCCTGCTCACTCATAAATCTGGACTTAGATTACAGCAGGGAGGGGAGGGGAAGAGAGAGCAGCAAACTGAGCATGCTCAAGGCCTAGCCCTGGAGGTTTATGCTGAAAACAGGAAGTCTGATACAAAAGCCCATGTGTACACAATAAAATGAAATAAATGTTGTGTTTCTTTTAACAGAGGACTCAGAGCAGCAATACTTTGAGGGTTTACTGGTGTGTAGAAAGAACTTTCATTTGACGCAACGTAGAGGGTTCTTCACAGTTAGGACAGTGAGGTTGTGGAATGCACTGCTGGGTGATGTTGTGATGGCTGATTCAGTTAATGCCTTTAAAGGAGAAGGAAACCCCCAGGGCGCTAAACCCCTCCCCCCCTCCCCCCCTCCCCTGTGCTGCCCCCCCTCCCCTGTGCTGCCCCCCCCTCCCTCCTCCCCCCTGGCCTACCTGTCCCCCTGGGCAAATGCCCCTAACTTTTTACTCACCCCTCTGCGCAGGTCCTGTCCACGGAGTTCGCAGTCGCCATCTTCTCCCACGCGCGTCTTCTTCCTGCTCTGACCGGCGTCTTCTGGCGCATGCGCAGTAGGAACAGGTACCGGTACGGCTCTACTGCGCATGCGCCGAATGTCACGAAGTTTTCCGATTTGTGACATTCGGCGCATGCGCAGTAGAGCCGTACCGGTACCTGTTCCTACTGCGCATGCGCCAGAAGACGCCGGTCAGAGCAGGAAGAAGACGCGCGTGGGAGAAGATGGCGACTGCGAACTCCGTGGACAGGACCTGCGCAGAGGGGTGAGTAAAAAGTTAGGGGCATTTGCCCAGGGGGACAGGTAGGCCAGGGGGGAGGAGGGAGGGGGGGCAGCACAGGGGAGGGGGGGCGGGGTTTAGCGCCCTGGGGGTTTCCTTCTCCTTTAAGAATGGCTTGGATGATTTTTTGGACAGACATAATATCAAAGGCTATTGTGATACTAAACTCTATAGTTAGTATAGGTATGGGTATATAGAATTTTAATTAAAAGTAGGGAGGGGTGTGTATGGATGCTGGGTTTTCATTTGGAGGGGTTGAACTTGATGGACTTTGTCTTTTTTCAACCCAATTTAACTATGTAACTACCCTTTAAAGTAGGCATGCATACGGTACGCATCCATGAAAAACCGTCTGGTACCAGCAATTACCTTCATTGTAAGGCTGGTTCCTTGGATGTTATTAATTAGTGTTTTTTGTGTCCTTTCTGGTCTTTCCATAAGACATAAAGAGATTGAAAAATCAATGTGTTTTCTAGGCTGCTAACATGTCCCAAAATATACACTATTCTACTAAGACATAGCACTCTAAAGTACAATGGACCCCCAATATTTCATTTTGTAATACATATTTTACATAAGCACTGGAGTGTACCATGCTGTAATAAGGCCATAATTACTTACAGTTTCAGTTGCAGATTTGATGGCAAACCATCTATTTGGTGATGAAATGTATGAATGACAAACATTGTAATGGGATTGGAAAATATAATACTTGTGTAAACTGTGCACGTGCAAGCCCCAAACCTATGTAAGAGATCCATCTGGGCATTGAAGAAAAGGTGCAGATTCTTCCTTGCAGAGATCCCTGGGCCGGTACATTCTGATGTAGTCTGATGTAGTATCTTAGGGTACTATAAAGAGCTGTATATGTTTTCTATGGTTGATTAATAAAAAGTATCACTGGGAAAACTGACACTTACCTGGTTATAAAGATTGTATCTGTTTGAATAATTCTTGTGAAAAATCAGTTTAAGGTACTGTCCAACTGCTTCAACATACACAGACTTTAATTCTCTTGCTTTGTAGCCTGTTTTATCATTATCGGATAGTGATACATAGCTGAAAAGGAAAGAGTAAATGTATCCTAAATACTTTCCCAGAGATATACATTAGTATGGAATTGGATTTATTACATCGTTTACATATTATTACATCATTTACATAGCATTTCATAAACCAGCAAAGATGCGGGATATGTAGTTGCAGACATTCAATATTAAAATCGGATTTATAAACTACATTAAAAAATTGCCACCGACATAACACAACTGTTGGGAAGTCTGTTTCACATTGATATATGCAGACTGTTGAATATAAAAGCATGAAATTAAACTTGGTGTCTTTATCAGAATCAGATTTAGTAGCATCCCACAAAATTTCTTGTTGATGCAAGATAGAAAAGGATTTTTGAGAACATTTTTATATATATATAAAAAAACATATAATACCCCAATCTTCGGAACCTTTCCGACTGATAAGGAGAAAAGTAATCCGGCAAGCTGTCTGATATGTAAAATTCAATTTTGGAAGAAATCATGTACTGGTGAGCCAGAAGCTGCAACTTTCGGATACGGCATCTTTCTACCATCTGAATAATGATTTCTTGAGGATACTGGCAAAATCTGTTGAGAAATTGGTTACAAATATAACTGTCAAATGTTAATTATGGGCAATGTGTACACAGTATATGGCAGTTTGGGGAAAAAACAAATGACACTACAGGTCAAAGGCCTCTTTCCCTCCAAGTTTCCAGCATGTGGTGGGTGCAACCAAGTATGTACAAAATTAGGGCTTACATTTTTTAAGGAACATTTACAGAAAGTTTTATTTACATTTACTAAAGTGGTGATTGGAATTCTTATGCTTTATTTGTTTGTGCCATTTTTTTCCATGAACTGCACATGTGAATAAAGCATATAAGAAACAGTTGACAGGGGCCATAATACACAAACTAGAGTCCTGCAGCAGGTCGGGTACCCACAAAAACCTGCAGTGCCCTGCGGGTTGCCGTTAGAGGTTTCTGAGAGCGGGTATAGACGCTGGTTGGTAGTTCTCCGGGTTAGCGGGTCGGTTCTTCTGAATAGCGAGTTTTGCTCCTTTTTTCTAATCATGCCTAATTCCAATGATGTCACTTCCAGTTTACAATGACAACAGTTCCTGTTTCTGGATGGTCAGCGGGTCGTGGATCAGGTTGCGGAGAAGGTACTTGTGGGGCGGGTAGCGGGTCCAAGCGGGTAAGTATACGGGTTGCGGGATGGATTTAACAAATTGGTTCCATACGGGAATCTAATAAAAACTATTAGAATGTGTCTGGCTTATTTTTTTTTTTTTTTTTAAAAATACACTTTTATGAAACCAAAAAGTACTTACTCTTACCTGAAATATTGTACAAAGTAACGTCGTTTTGGAAACAAAAGTTTTACTATTTTACAAGTTATTGTCTCTTTTTATGCATTTATGGGAAGATCTATTTCACAGTAATCAGTACAGTAGAGCCCCCATTTTACATTTTTCAGGGGACCAGAAAAAAATGGTGTCAAATCCAGGAAAATGTAAAATCAGGGTAATGTATTACGCACAATATATAGGTGGGACCACAGAACAACAATGCAAAATGAGGGGAAACGTAAAATCCCTAGTGAAAAACAACAGAAAGCCTGCGTTGCTTTATGGCAGGGATATTAGACAAGCAACTGTTCTAAACTGTTCTACTATCCTTTATCAACTGGCTCATAAACATTTATCACATTGCTGCATGGAAGATCTGTTTATTGATAAACAATGAAAACAAAAGAGATAAGGAGAATAAA
Organism: Xenopus laevis; assembly: GCF_017654675.1. NCBI lineage: Eukaryota > Metazoa > Chordata > Amphibia > Anura > Pipidae > Xenopus > Xenopus laevis. The sequence continues at coordinate 100,858,327 of NC_054383.1, forward strand.
GGAGAACTAAAACACCCTTTAGGGCTATTCCACACGGGGAGATAGCCACGCGTTTGCGGTCACGGCGACAAAGCGCTGCGCCAGTCGCCGCGACCGGCGCAGGCGACAGTTTTGTATGGGCGCCTATGTAAAAACGCCTGTGCTAACCACACGAGGCGATGCGCTTTTCAACAGGCTTTTTCAGGCGACTGTTGAAAAGCGCATCGCCTCGTGTGGTTAGCACAGGCGTTTTTACATATATGCCCATACAAAACTGTCGCCTGCGCCGGTCGCGGCGACTGGCACGGCGCTTTGTCGCCGCGACCGCAAACGCGTGGCTATCTCCCTGTGTGGACTAGCCCTTAGCCAAAAGTCCCCACTGGCCCCTGTCCACTGGCCCACCTCCCTGCCTGCCCCTTACACAGTCTTACCTGAATTGTGTCCCCTCTAGAAATACTGATGGCACATGTAGAGTAAGAGCAGCGGAGGGGATACAATTCGTGGGTAAGACTGGAGGGGGGCCAGTGGGGACTTTTGGCTAAAGGGGAGTTTAGTTCTCCTTTAAAGATGGAATGAGGCGAACGCCAGAGGAAGCATTTTCTACAGTGGCAGAAAAACAATGATAATACTTAATGCAATTCCTGTCACTGTTAGCACGGATAGGAATGGCATCTGTCACATGGGTGGATTTCAACTTAAAACTGCTCAAATCGGCTGATTTAGGCAGAAATCTGCCCCATACGTGCACTGACAGTCAGATACCATGATTGTCACTGCTAAGAGATTTGGAGGCCTGTTAATTGATTGAAATTTTTGTAGTTTTGAGGTTTTTGAAACCAACCTAAACTCACTTTCTCTGAAAACATGAATGTTACAAAATGTATTTAAAGATCCAGATAAAAAAAGTAAGAAAAGAAAATAACGCTGAACGATCCAAAATAAAATACAAATGCCTCTAAAAATGCAAGTTTTTAGGACAATTCCTAGCAAAACAAAAAAAAAAAAAAAAATCAGAATTGATTAAAAATGGTCCAATAGGATCAGCGCAGCTCCCAATGACTTCTATAGGACCTCGCGACTTTTACCTGGAAAAGTTTTTGTATTAGAGGTTAATCGTTTGCGAAGGATTCGGGAGTTTGACCGAATCCAAAATAGTGGATTCGGTGCATCCTTACTGACATTAGCCATACATCATTAAACTTTAGCTGCTGACTTGTTCACAGACGACATCTTCTTCCACGCGATCTTCTTCCTGCTTTGAATGGCATTTTGGCGCATGCGCAGTAGGAGCATTTCGCTGGTATGGATCTACTGTGCATGCGCCAAAAGTCACAAAGTACTTTTGGAGCATGAGCAGTAGATTGTACCGGCGAAATGCTCCTATTGCGCATGCGCCGGTCAAAGCAGGAAGAAGATCATGTGGAAGAAGATGTCGTCTGTGAACTCCCTGGACTGGACCTGCGCAGAAAGGTAAGTAACAAGTTAGGGGCATTTGCCCAGCGGGACGGGTAGGCCAGGGGGGAGGAGGGAGGGTGGGCAACACACGGGAGGGGGGGAGGGTTTTTGCGCCAACTAGGTTTCCTTCCCCTTTAAGACCTGGCTGCATCGGAGTAGCGGAGGGCTTCTCCAGAAGCAAAAGGCGGCTGTTATAGGTGGAAGCATGAGCTGAGGCCGGGACCTTGGGGTTTGTTCTGGGTTTGGGATACCTTTTGCAACACTCATCCTTTTAGAATAAGTAAAAGGATCATGAATGTCCTGCACAACTAATATATGTTTAAAAATCAAATCATGGTAGGGCTGCTTCGGCCTGTTGATGAGCTCTATTCTTGACTGGCATGTGTAGGCTCGTATCATCCAATAATTAGCCCAGCAATACATTATATGTCCCAGCATGTGTGTCACCAAATTCAGTACACTTCCACAAATCTTTCTGTGCGTATGTTTAGTTGCGGCAATGAACATATAAAACTATATAAAGAACTGAAATCGGAAACTCTAATGTAACACAAAAGAACACTTGCAAAGCTTGTGTAAAAATTTCATGGTTACTGAATGTTGTGTGAAGATGTGTAAACTGAAAATAAAGAATTTATAAAAAAAAAAAAAAATTCAAGGTTCATTATAAAAAGGGCAATTGTGCCATGACAGTAATCCTTCAATTATAAAGTTTTATAATAAGAATGTTGAATATATGCGTATGAAGGAGAAGCCAATAAGTAGGGTTGTTCACCTTTGAGTTAACGTTTAGTATTCTGTAGGGAGCGATATTGAGACAATTTGCAACTGTTTTTCGTTTTTTATTACTTGTGGTTTTTGAGTTATTTAGCTTTTTATTCAGCAGTTCTCCAGTTTGCAGTGTCAGCAATCTGGTTGCTAGGTTCCAAATTACCCTAGCAACCATGCACTGATTTGAATGAGAATATGGAATGTTAATAGGGGAGGGTCGGAACAGAAAGATGAGTAATAAAAAGTAGCAATAACAATAAATGTGTAGCTTTAGAGATGATTTGTTTAGAGAGGGGGTCAGTGACCCCCTTTTGAAAGCTAGAAAAAGTCAGAAGAAGAATTCAAATAATGAATAAACTATAAAAAACAAATAATGAAGACCAATTGAAAAGTTGCTTAGAATTGGCCATTCTATAACATAACCTGAAGGTGAACCACCCCTTTAACGTTGCTTTTTCCCAATGCTACAACAACTGAACTGTTTTTCAATAAATAAACACACATGCTCTAAACGTTTCTATGGGTTACTATGTTACAACACGTGAGCAAGCACAAACAGAATTTCCTATCTGTGAATGTGTCAGTAATCTAAGCAAATCGGAACTGAGACACCTATCGGGGAGGGGTACATATGGGACATGTACATGGTCAGGCATTTTGACATCAACAACTAACTTTTAGCATGTTATAGAATGGCTAATTCTAAGCATCTTTTCATTTGGCCTTTTTTCCATTATTTTTTTTTTATTATTTGCCTTCTTCTTCTGACTCTATTCAGCTTTCAAATGCGGCTCACTGACCCCATCTAAATGCCCTGTAAGACTACAAATCTATTGTTATTGCTACTTTTTATTACTCATCTTTCTATTCAGGCCTCTCCTATTCCAGTCTCTTATTCAAATCAGTGCATGGTTGCTAGGGTAATTTGGACCCTAACAACCAGATGGCAAAAATTGCAAAATAAAAAGCTAAATAACTCAAAACCCTCTAATAATAAAAAATGAAAACCAACTGCAAATTGTCTCAGAATATCCCTTTCTACAACATAAGTTAAAGATAAAGAACCCCTTTAAAACAACTGCGATTGGATTATCTACCCTTCCAGTACCAATAGTCAGGGCACATTAAATGCTAAAAAACACAAGAGTAGGCAAAGCAAGCAGAAAAAGGAGGAGCCCTGTATGGAACAATAGCAGACAGTATGAACCTGGCCATGTCAATGTTACTCGCCAGAGCCCTCATTATGCAGATGGTTGGCACAAGTGCAGGCAGCAAGGACAGTGCTGGACAAATGCAGGTCCTTACTAGGCACCCTTAGTCACATGGTCTGCTGTACTCTTAATAAACCACAGTTTCCCATTATGCTTTACTAAAGGGGTCGTTCACCTTTAAATTCATTTTCAGTATGGTATAGAATGGCTAATTCTAAGCAACTTTTTAATTGGTCTTCACAGTTTATTTTTTTATAGTTTTTGAATTATTTGCCTTTTTCTTCTGTCTCTTTCCAGTTTTCAAATGGGGTGACTGATGTTATCTAAAAATAAATGCTCTCAATTCAGACCCACTCCCTTTCATATGCCGGTCTACTATTCAAATGGTTGCTAGGGTAATTTGGACCCTAGCAACCAGTTTGCCTAAATTGCAATCTGGAAGCTGCCGAACAAACTAACGACTGAAAAACAACTAGAAAATGAAAACCAATTGCAAATTGTCTCAGAATATCACTCTCTACATCAGTGATTCCCAACCAGTAGCTCGTGAGCAACAAGTTGCTCTCCAACCCCTTGGATGTTGCTCCCAGTGGCCTCAAAGCAGGTGCTTAGTTTTTATTTCCAAGCTTGGAGTTTTGGTTGCATAAAAATCAGGTGCACTGCCAAAGAGCCTCAATGTAAATTGACAATCCACATACGGGCTACCAAATGTCCAATCACAGCACTTATATGGCAGCCCAAGAACATTTTTTAAGCTTGTGTTGCTCCCTAACTCCTTTTACTCCTGAATGTTGCTCACGGGTTCAAAAGGTTGGGGATCCCTGCTCTACATCATACCATGAGTTAACTCAAAGGTGAACAACCCCTTTAATGTGATTTACAGAATCACATTAATATAAGATAGGTGCCTGCTGTGACAGAGTAAAGAGAGAACCAATACCCCCATGAGCACCATCAGCTGCCAATCCAACTATTCAAGTCACAGCTATATAGTTAAAGGACAAGTCAACCCCAAAATACAAATTTGCCTAATAAAAGAAAACATGATTCTAAGCAACTTTCCGATATACATATAAAAAATGTGCAGGGCTTATTTTTAAAAATAATGGTTATTGAAAGCAGCATTTGCCTAACTCCTGGGTGTTACTTTTAAAATAATGTTGCAAAAGTCTTGGATCCCCAGCAAAGACAGGTCTGTTAATCAGCTGCCTTGTCTTACATTGTATCAACAGTCTGAGCCATCAGGGCAGAGAATAGAAAGGGACAAACACTGCTTTCAGTAGCAATACATATACAAAGAACTTAAAAACCATAGAAAAAATGTCATGAATGTATATTGTAAAGTTGCTTAGAATTATGTTTTCTTTTAGTATGCAAAATCATTTTTTCGGTTGACATTCCCTTTAAATCTCCTTGGGTGATGTTTTTACTTGCAGTTAGTCCTCTTGAAAAATATATAGATACATATGGCCTTGAAGCAGCTATATGAAGGGCATAACCATTTCTTAGAAGAAATAGGAGACATCTAGACAGATCTGATCATGTGTATTTGGGGGGGGGGTGCAAGGTCATCCAGTCAACCAATGGTATCACCTCACAACAGAATTAATACATTTTGATGACACTCTGTATCAGATGAGGTTAATCCATACGTAATTCTGTTTTCAGATTGATGCTGCCTAAGCAACTATAAGTAGATTTTCAATGTACCCTAGTACAATGGGATGTTTGCCTCAGTTTCAGCCACACTGTACAATAGGCAAACAGATATATGTGTGTGAGCAAAAGTCAGGGCTATAATCATTTATAAATTTGCATTCAATTAAACGGATTGCAACTAAACTATGAATGGCGCTGCAAGGACTGTGTTTCCAGATACTTATACAGAATAAGCAAGTAAAACAAGGTGCTGAAGAGCACTTACAGATATGCTAAGGGTAGAGGGAAATAATTGTTTTCTGGAAGCTAAAAATTAGGGATGCACTGAATCTACTACTTTGGGATTCGGCCAAACCCCCGAATCCTTTGTGATAGATTCGGCTGAATACAGAACCAAATCCAATCACTTAAAAATGTTTTTACTTCCTTGTTTTGAGACGAAAAGTCACATGATTTTAAAGGAAACATATTATGTAAAAAACAAGAATGTACCAGTGTGTTAAACTCTTTTAGATATAGAAGGAATGTTCTTTAAAAAGTTGTGTGTTTTTGGTTCCACTTCCTGCTGCCTCCTTTCCCAGGCTGTGCAGGGAAACCTGCGGCACTCTGTACACTGCACTGTAGGATAGGAGCAGCTAGGCTGACCTGATACCTTTACTTGAGTGACTGCAGGGCTGTGATTGGCTATCCCACTCCTACTTCTACTGTGCCTCTGGCAGGGACCTTTAGGACACAGACACACCCACCCTTTATTTGAAAAAGGGAGAACATCTATGGGGATCTCAAATAAAGTGGCTAATTTTGAAGACAATATTAATTTACAACTAAAAGTAAAACCAGCCCCATATATAGGGATGCACCAAATTCCCTATTTTGGATTCAGCCGAACCCCCGAATCCTTTGTGAAAGAATCGACCGAACAGCGAACTGAATCCGAAACCCTAATTTGCATATGCAAAAAAAGTGGCATATGCAAATTAGGGTCCGGATTCGGTTCGGCCGGGCAAAAGGATTCAGCCGAATCCTGCTGAAAAAGGCCAAATCCTGGCTGAATCCTGGCTGAATCCTGGATTCGGTGCATTCTTACCCATATAATATACATTATTGCCTACAAAATTAAGGGGGTTTCATATATCGTATATGTCTCCTTTAAGGATTTGGATTTGGTTCATCCAGGCATGAGGTTTTGGTGCGAATCATGGTGAAAAAGGATATATCCTGGATTCAGCACATCCCTACTAAAAATAGGATACAGAAAATAGTTACTACAAAAACGACATGACTGTACCTTGGAGATCTCCAGCCACTGACAGTGGGAGCATGGACCATCAACTCTTTCGCACTAAATCCATCTTCATGCCCAGATGAACTTACAACAACAAATCCAAGCTTGTGGGGCATTATGCAGGTCTGTAGGTAAAAACAATCACATGTCACTCAAAGCACAGCATTTAAACCATCTCAGCTAAAGCTTGAAAACATATACATCTAGAAATGTACTATATGCCTATGGTTTACTGTGTTACCTCAGTAGAACAGTAGCCATATAATGGGCTCATTAATATCACTACCCTCAAAAATGACCTCAACGGCTCCATATCTTCTCATCTTAATCGGCTTTCACTGGTCAGCAAAAAACAGAGGGTACTGTAGCACCAGGCATAGACAGTCACTATTTAAAGGAGAAGTAAAGTCATTTTACCTTGGGGTTGCCACAAGTTAGGCATCCCCTAGTGGTTATATTTACTTACCTGACACCCCGGGCCAGTGCTCCTATCAGCAGAAATCTGCACTGACCCGGCATCCTATTTTATTATGGGTGACATCACTAAACACAATTTCTATAGCCAATAATTTACCCCGCTACTGCAAAATATTATGGTACTGGAAGTCACAGAATAATTCCACCACTTTACAAAAGTATGAGGCTGAAGGCAGAATTATTTCTTAAAAAACAAGTTATGGAGAGTCACTTGATGCAAATGACTTCACTAAGCATGACTGATGACATCACACAGCTCACTTTACAAAGTTAACGTTTACAGGACATTGATGGCTTACGAGTGTTATAGAGATTCAGCCGAACCCCCGAATCCTTTGTGAAAGATTTGGCCGAATACCAAACCGAATCAGAACCCTCATTTGCATATACAAATTAGGGGTGGGAAGGCGACAATTTTTTTACTTCCTTGTTTTGTGACAAAAAGTCACGTTAATTCCTTTCCTTCCCCTACTTTACATATGCAAATTAGGATTCAGTTCGGCCTAGCAGAAGGATTCGGCCGAATCCTGCTTAAAAAGGCAGAATCTCAAACCGAATTCTGGATTCGGTACATCCCTAGTAGGGAAATCACATGACTTTTCATCACAAAAGAAGCTTTTTTCCCCCCACTTTTTCCTTTCCTGATTAGGTTCGTATTCGGTCGAATCTTTCACCAAGGATTCGGTCGAATCCCAAATAGTGGATTTTGTGCATTCCTTACATACATATAAAGGCAGGGTATTCAGGTTTTATCAAAATGAAGAAGTTTCTCCAATCTTAACATTGTCACGTACAAATAAAGAGACTGAAGAAGGAGAACTATCGCGAAAACGAAAATTTATTATAAGCTTCATCGTACTGAAACTTTATAAATACAATTAAAAATTCTATATCATTTCTGAAATAAAGTTTATCCTCACTATCCCTCTCTCAGCATCTGTTTCTCTTCATTCTCTCTTCATGCAGCAGTTGGGTGTCAGATAATCACTGACAGTTACATCCAATAGATCTTATATGGGGGGTCCCTTTGTGATCAGATGTATTAGAATTGATTCAAATCACTAATTCCACTTCAAACAAATAGTGTGAGCTGTAACACATGTTCTAGACAAAAGGAGCCTCCTATAAGAGATGTTGGATTGAGATGTCCTTCACACTCACACTCACAACTCCTGCATGAAGAAACAATGAAGAGGCAGATGCTGAGAGGAGGAGACTGAAAAGGAATTCGAATATTTCAGAAATGGTTTAGAATTTTTAATTGATGACATTTAAAAAAACATCTTATTTGTGTGATGATGAAGCTTCTATGAAATGTTCATGTACCGCTAGTTCCCCTATCAATGGCCTGTGTGGAAGTGGAGGAGCCCAGTGTTCCGGCAAAGGGAACTGTTCGCTATGTATTAAGGCATGAAAAGTGATGGGCAGCAGCAGCAGCAGGTAACGCCCCACAGCCCCATGGAACCTGCTGGAACCGACATAAAGGCAACTGTGCGCGCCCTCAGCCCAAATCACTTACCCGGACTCTAAAGCCCTTGACGCTACGAGACAGGAAGCGGCGAATGCCGGGAACTCCTTCAGGTCACGCAATAATCCCCCCGGTTCAAGCAGAGTTATTCACCGCAGAAAACAAATTTCACCGCTCCTAAGGCCTGACGGACTTTCTGTCGCAAGGCCTGAGTTTTAATCGCTGCACAAAATATCAGCGGCCGAGTCCCAGAGGCGATACACAGAACCGGCCCCCGTTCCACCGCTCCTTCTCTCCCATCTCCATAACCACCGCTTGACAACAACCCAAGTACTGCGCAAGCGCGAAATGACTTGAAGCAAAGCATTCTGGGAGATGGAGTTCGGCTGCGAACCGGAGCGCTTGGTTATGCGGCAGAGCGCAGGGAAGGAGTGAGCATGCGTGTCAGGAGATAAGAATTGTATAGTAGCTGTACCTGCGCCGAGGAAAAAAGATCCGGGTGCAAGTAGCTTTGCCATTACGGTTCGTTGTTAAGGGACTACTTTTGCTGTGCTACTTATTCTGCTCCAGTTTAGCTGCTTAAAGGGAATCTTACCCCAAAACATTTTTATTGCGCAATGGAAGCAGCATTTATACATTTGTAACTGTATTTGCACTGGAAAGCAGAATGAGTTATTATTTCTTTTCCCTGGTTGTGACTGGTGAAACAATGTAGAACACATCAGTTTCCTCCACGTTTGTTCATCAGCTGCTATTGTGCTACTTACACTCAGAACAAGCAATGTAGACAATATAAACTGCTTTCAGAGACAATTGCATTTAGTTATAACTTTTAAACCACAATAACACTGTAAGTAATTTATATGCCAAACTTGCTAAGAATGGTGTCAGTTTCCTCCATGTCTGTTGCTCTGCTGGTTTTTGCTACTTCTTTCAGAAGTCAGAACAAGCAATGTAGAAAGCGTAAGCTGCTTTAAGTGACAATTATATTTAATAATAACTTTAAAAACCACTATAACACGGTAAATATCTTTACCTTTATATATAGATGTCACAAATTTTCGAGTTTTTTTTTATACCTCGAATGAAAGCACAACTCAAATGTTTTTTTTTATTTAAAGGGATACTGTCATGGGAAAACATGTTTTTTTCAAAACACATCAGTTAATAGTGCTGCTCCAGCAGAATTCTGCACTAAAATCCATTTTTCAAAAGGGCAAACAAATTTTGTTGTATTCAATTTTTAAATCTGACATATTGTATTCAATTTTTAAATCTGACATAGGACTAGACATATTGTCAATTTCCCAGCTGTCCCCAGTCATATGACCTGTGCTCTGATGAATTCCAGTCACTCTTTACTGCTGTACTGCAAGTTGGAGTGATATAACCCCCCTCCCTTTCCCCCCAGCAGCCTAACAACAGAACTATGGGAAGATAACCAGATAGCAGCTCCCCAACACAAGATAACAGCTCCCTGGAAGATCTAAGAACAGCACTCAATAGTAAAAGCCAAGTCCCACTGAGACTGATTCAGTTACATTAAGTAGGAGAAATAACAGCCTGCCAGAAAGTAGTTTTATCCTAAAGTGCAGGCACAAGTCACATGCCTGGGGCAGCTGGAAAACTGACAATATGTCTAGCCCCAAGTCTGATTTCAAAATTGAATATAAAAAAATCTGTTTGCTCTTTTGAGAAATGGACGCCAGTGCAGAATTCTGCCGAAGCAGCACTAATAACTGATGACTATGAAGATTTTCATTCATCCAGGTCATAGTATATCTAGTATAGGTCAATCTAAAAACAACTGGACTTGCTGAGTAATCAATGAAGACGTTTCACTACTCATCCGAGCAGCTTCTTCGGTTCAACTAACTGGTGTGGGAGGTTCTCGGCATATAAACTCTTCCACTAATCCAATCAGAATGGCACATTGTAACTCTTCAAAGAGGTGACATCTGAAGAAACTCACAGAGGTGTTGATTCTGTGTAGTTGTGATAGGATTATCCTATCATGCAACTCCTAGATACAGGTGTTACTTGTCTACACTTAAAAGACAAGGGACACTCCTTTGAAGACAGCAAGGTCCAAATCTTGGATAAAGAAGACCGCTGGTTTGAACGAGGCGTGAAAGAGGCGATTCATGTCAAGGTGGAGAGACCATCTCTGAACAGAGGTGGGGGCCTTCAACACCACCTGTCTGCTACATACAATGCTGTTCTAACATCTGTACCGTCAGATTCAGAACACTTCACACATCCATTCATGCAACTCTCACAAGTAACACCTGTATCTAGGAGTTGCATGACACATTGGATAATCCTATCACAACTACACAGAATCAACACCTCTGTGAATTTCTTCAGATGTCACCTCTTTGAAGAGGATGAGTAGTGAAACGTCTTCATTGATCACTCAGCAAGTCCAGTTGTTTTTAACTATTAACTGATGCGTTTTGGAAAAAACATGTTTTCCCATGACAGTATCCCTTTAATAACTTGAATGAAAAAATTTGAATCAGCAAGGTCGGGGGTTGACAACCCAAAAACTCGAATTAATCAAGTTTTTGGCGGAAAAAAACTCGAACTTCATCATCATCATCATCATTTATTTATATAGCGCTGTCAAGATACGCAGTGCTTTTGGGCAATACCCTTCGAAAAAACTCGACATCATGAAGACTATTAACATCTTCAAGTGATTTAAGGGACCTCTGCCATTCTAGCTATTTCTAGGGTAGGGTTATAATAAATTTCGAAAAATTAGATTTTTTTTTTTTAAAAAAAACATGAAAAAGTTGGATTTTTGACCAAAAAATGAACCTTGAAAACGTGAATTAATGTGGAAAAAAACAACTTAATCCTTTATAAATCTGCCCCTCAGTCATCTGGGAACCTTCATCGGAAAAAAAAACAATCATATCCCCCCGTCAGACATATTTATTGGAAGGGAAGCAAAATCCACATTGGTCATGTCATAACCACACCCACCTTTGTTACATGACATTAAGGGGGTTATTTACTAAACTTCTTATGCAAAAATCACAAAAAATTCATGATTTTGTTTTATAAAATCAGACTTTTAGAAAATCATGAATATTTCATAATTTATTAAACCCTGAGGATGGAAAAGTCTGAATCTGAAAATCCAGCATTTCAGACCTGTCGATGTTGCATATAAGTCACTGGGAGAAGTCAATGTTTTTTTGATGTGCGCTGGGTTTCGGATTTAAATTCCAAAAAAATTGTGAAATTCGTGAAAATTTGATTTTTTTTTTCCCGCAAAGCAAATTTCGGGAAAATATAATAATAAATAAACGTAAAAAACCAGAGCGGATTTGATCAGAGTTTGTTGCAGAAAATATTGAGATAAATTCGGACTTTGATAAATGACCCCCTAAGTGTTAATGTTTGATTATATGTTGCTCACAAATATTTCTAGTTTACATGAGCAGATCTTTGACCATTTTGACCACATGTGCAGGGCCAAAACAAAATGATCATTTAGCCCAAGGGCCAGCAATCTGATCCTAATGCAGACCTGTCGGGAAAAGACCTCATTAACAAGCATATACAGACCTCATACAATGGGATTGCCTGACCTGCCCCAAAAGATATCTAACCAACTTTCAGTCAGATATCAGTTGACAACTTGTTGGAAGCACAGGCTACAGGCTGCGATCTTGATCTGAAGTGACTTGAGTAATAAGATAGAACAGACTGTGTACTAATAAATGGCTTTTAATAGAATTTCAAAGGGAAGCAATAAATCGAAACATACAGTTTATAAAGGTGCCATTTCTTTGGCCTCACAGCTGGTAGAACATAATAACAAGGTAATGAATGTTCCTTTGAAGTATTTTATTTTTTCTCTAAGTGCAAAACCAGACTGATAGTGTAGATCCAGTGACAAGAGACAAAAACAAGAGTATCATTGATGCCATGTGCGATGGGTTGAGAGCTGTGAAATACAATGGTTGTTACTTTGTTTGAACGGAACAGAAGCCTAATCTGCTTTGTACATCAGAAGGATGGTTTTATTGCCAAGTAAGAATTGTGCTCTGTTTACAGCACTGATAATTAAATTTTTGCCAAGGCCAAGGGGGGGGGGGATTTAAATAAAATAGAAAGAAAATGTTCATAATGCCATACATTTCTATAGTTCAATTCCCTTCCTTTTTTATATGTAACACTTAATTGATTTTATTCAACCAACTGAAGAAGCCGCTTTGATGAGTGGTGAAAGGTTTTCAAGAAAACTCGGACTTATTTCTACAGATACAGTTGCTTTAGGGTCTGGCCACACACGCAGATTCTGGGAGATTAGCCGCCAGGCAACAAACCTCCTCTGCTTCGCAGCGACTAATCTCCCCAATCTGCCTTCCGCCTGCTAAAATGTAAGTCGTCTGGAGGCAGGCACACGGATCGCTTCGTTTTCCAAAGTTGTCCGTAATTGCCTCATGAGGAAACTTCGGGCGACTTCGGAAAACAAAGTGCTCCATGTGCCTGCCCCCAGGCGATTTACATTTTAGCCAGCAGAAGGCAGATTGAGGAGATTAGAGAAATGGTGAGGGGTTGCACACTAAATAAAAAAATATAACACTTAGTAGACAGAGGTGGTATTAAAAAAAATTTCTTTTATAGTAAATAGCAATATAATTTTTTTAAATCAGATAAACTGGTATATCACTATTTCTATATACTGTTTTGGGTAATTGATTGTGGGATTACCTGGGGTTATTTGCAGCTCATATACCTTAAAAAAGTTTTTGCTATTGTGCCCTCCACCAACTTATTTTCGTAGATCGAGGAGATTAGTCGCCATGAAGAAGAGGAGCCAGACCATTAGACTTCACTCTACTAGATACTGCATAGGCTCCCTACTTCACCAGCATGTTATTAGAGTTGTCAGCCTTTGAAGGCAAGATTTGATAATAAAAATGATAAATAGCCCACCATCCTACCAACTAAACCTCCTTTTCCACAATACTAAATACTTTCCTTTGATGCAGATGCCTGCACTTCTAAACATTCCATCAATCATTACAGTAATAAAGAAAGACGAATTATTTCAGTACCTGGAACCAGACCACATGCAAGTGTCACTTTGTATTGGTGCTTTGTACACAGCGTCTTCAGCCAAACTGTCCCATTACAGCTATAGATCCAAATATATACATCTCAATCCATAGTTTTGTTTTTCTTTATTATTATATATAATTTTACACCTTTGCAAAGCTCAGGGACCCCAACTCTCACCCATAAGTGTTCAGTTTTAACTCTCTGCTAACTTATGTTTTGTATTACGCAAGGCCAACCGTACACTTTTGGTGGCCCCCAGTTCCAAGCCTCCATCAGTGGCTATAAATCCCCCACAGTACTAGCAGGACTGGAGAGTGGGCTAAGCTGCTGCAAAAAGTGGTGGGTTTTTGGCAGCAGTTGGTAGGCTGAGTTTGTTTGTATAGGGAGTGGGGCCAGATGGGTGTAGATTGCCTAATCTAATAGGGATATTTATAAAATTTCTATCAAATCTATTAGCACCCTTTTAATAACTATGCCAGTGAATATTGAGTGGTTTCCCTTAAAGTAGGTGGCCTAATATCAGAAGATTAACATTCTGTACTTATTTGATATTTAGTATTTTTGTCTGGGATGTCGAGCTACAACTCACAAAACTGACTCGTTAAAGGAATAGATTTGGTTCTGCACTGCTTATTCAGCACTGTGAAGCCCATGGCGTAATGCAGCGAGTCAAAATTCTTTTGTAGCACGACTATTTTTTACCAATTGGAGTCTATGGGCATCATTTTTGTGGTGAAACTCGAAAAAGTATAAACAAATTCACTACTCCCCAACAAACTATTTCTAAGTCTGAGTGCCATTGTATTAATTGGCACGAGCCACTGCTATGGTTTTGGTATGAATCACGTTATAAATCTATAGATTTCTGTCATTTCTTGAGCTAAACAGGGCAACTGAAGCTACTCCGTGTTTAGTCCTGAGAGTTAGGTTAGTAGTGAACAAATAACTTGCTAACAAATCAGTTATGACGATGGCTGAAAGGATGGGGTTGTATAAAAATCGAATGATCTAACTCACAAGCATCAAAGATCTTTTTGTGATTTAAGAACAGGCACAAAAATATGTTCTGTGCAAGCCCTATTCAATGCACTCATGATGAACAAAGGGGTGTACTTACCTTTTACTAAACCCCCGTAACCCTAATTTGTCTTATAAAGACAGATACCAACTAGTGAGGTAGACCATGGGCCACGCAGGATGGGTTTTCACTATGTGGAAAGAGAGTCTAAGGTTGTTGTTAAACTACCCTTCTATACTACCAAAGATGTAAAAATAATAGAAAATGGACACCAGGGGTTCTTTGCAAACAAAACAGCAGGCTTAATTCAGCAAAAGCGCAACAGGGTTTAGAATGGTCACAGCACATGAGGTAGTAGAATAAATACCAGGTAAATCACAGGTGCAGCATATGCAGCACAGAATGGCACCACTGATGGAATACTCGTAGCAGGAAGGCTCTCACACACCCTTGTATATTGTATTGTATTGTATATTACATAGTAAGCTTGGTGCTCAATGATGGACGATACGGCCACCTCCCAATACATATGTAAAAGAAGCACACTGGCACACAAGACATGTAGATGCAGGGAAACCCTTGCAAAGTTTTTAACGCAGAAGCGCAACTTTCTAGGCTCTGCCACTTTGTTAAGGGGAGTTGAAAGTATACACCTTACAGGTAGACAGTACCTCATGTGGTCTGGATCCCTGACGTTGAACAGGGATAGAAATACACCCTGTTTCCCTTGTCAGTACTTGGTACCTTCACTACAAGCAAGCAGAGCCTACGTGAGACCTACTCCCATCTATCCTACTTGGTAAAGCTTGAAGCTGCTCTTGATAACTAAACTCACTGACTCACTGCTTCTAGAGAGTGCTACAACAGTGGCTATCCTGCACACTAGCTAACCTTGTTCACGGGGTCCCTGTTCCCCGACTTCTTTAAAAGGGTTGTCCCTTCAGAGCCTAACACTTCTGGGGCCTTGTTGACTCCAGGCTCAATGGACATCCACCAGATTAACTGCTGCAGGCAAAGAGGAAGGGCCACCCCTTGCAAATCAATATGTTACAGTAATGCAAGAAATGGTCATCGACCTAAGGGCCAATGAACTTGGTATGCAAAATAAATAGAAATGGTACATGGGTTTTAACCCAGCAACAAGGAAATAAGCCACTGGGAATTGGGGGCAATTAAACCTATGGGGCCCTACACCATTTTTAAAGAACACCCATTTCAAAGATTTTAACCCCTCAGGGTTCAAAAAGAGGCAATCCTCTATGACATGCTAAGAATGAGGACATCTATTTAAATTAGGAGGTTTCATCTTAGGCTGCAAAAAATATTTTTTATTACAGGAAGAGTTGTGGATTTTTCTCCCTGAATAAGTTCTACTGGCAGATACATTAGAAAGCTTCAAGAAGGGGTTGGGTGGGAAAGTGAGAAAATAAGTTCCTAAAATTAACTCTTAGTACAATGTTGATCCAGGGACTGGGCCTACTTTCCATCAAGGTAAATTGGAGAGGCTTCAATTGGGTTTTTTTTTATAAAAGGTTGAATTCGATGTTCTTTTGTCAACCTCGTCTATTATGTTACTATTTCTTACTATTTCTTATTATTATGATTTATTATTATTATGATCTATATTGAAATGAACAGCTCTTCTGGAGCGCTAGAAAGAATACAATATTGCAGACATTTACCCTGGCACACTGCACCATGTTAAAAATGGCACTAGCCATCTCACTTGCTGCAAGAAAAGATATTGATGGAACCCATTAATAGAACACAGGAATTACCAGCAGGACCAGGGTGGATAAAACAAGCACATAAGACTGTTTATGCGATTTTGTCCAGGTCATTAAAACTAATATTAAAAGGAAGATGGATATGAATGGGCTTGGAGGTTATTAGCAATGTCTCCCTATTAAAAAAATACAACAGGGGCCAATGTATTTTTAAGATGTTTATTATTTAAAATATCATATTGATGTCAATCTTGTGAATCGCTGTTGTCAATCTTCTAGCTGCCATCGGGACCAAGTTTTTCTGCGGGGCCCAAAGATGACATAGGGCCCCTGTACATGTGCCCCCGTCCCTCCCCCGATGGCTGCCATGATGTTTTCTTACTTCAGTGCTTCATTTCTAAGGAGAGATTGCTCAGTGTTAGCCATGGAGATGGTGTGTGTATAATTCTGAAATTTATTTTTTCAAATATTTATTTACCATTATTTATATCTCATTCCCTTTGCTGCTAATTTAGGTCAACTATAACTACTACAACTAATAATAAAATTTTCTCCCATCTCATCATGTTTATCTCTCTCATAGATTTGGCCTAGTTCAATGACCTCTGCCCTAATCTCACCCTTTATTATGGGCGCTTTAGTTACAGAATTATAGTATATTTATGAAAGCCAGAGAATATTGTAAGAATAAGAGCAGTAGATGGATATGGTCTATACATCAAGTGAACTATAATGAGAATCAACAGTTCCCTTACCTCTCTGCAGGTGCCACTTGATATTACTTTTCACACCCCTTTCATTCCAGATGTTATGAACGAAGGGGTGTGACAGTAGCTGCTCTGCAGATGGCCTCCAATCCGGATTTTTTTGGAGGCATTTCTTTATAAAATCATGGAAGTTGTCACTCCTGGAAAAAAGAAACAGATGCAAAATTATAATTGTTCATGTTGTATAATAACTAAATTCCCAGAGCTCATGCATTTAAAAGACTGTGAATAGAACCAGCACAGCCATGTGCCCTATATACCCCATAAGCTTCTATTTTATGGAAAGTCCTTTTGTTAAACATTGTGATCTTGATCATGTTACTCTGTGCCCAATCACAACACAGACCAAGTATAACAAGACAAAAGCTGTTCAAGAAGGTAATGGACAGTGAGATCCTTCCCTTCTAATAGTTCAACTGATCTGCTTGATTAGGGGGGTCTATTTTGCTTACTTACTAACCCTAAATTATTAGAGTACATTTACCTTCTACCATAATATGATCTCTCTGGTTTTGCCAACATCTTGGCCTGGCTTGTATTCGCTGCCAGATAATAACCCCAAGATCTTAAGCTAAGCATGAGCTCCTGCAACTGAGCATTCAAGAGCTACACATATAACACTTTATCTTCACCCTCACTCACTTCTTTCCCATTTATCTCTTCCCCATCCTTACTTTACCCCAATTCCCAATGTCCCCCCTTGGCATAACTTCTCCCTTGCCTATTTCCCCAAATGTTTCCTTGACTCTCTCATTTGTACACCCCTTTACCACATTATCAATATCCCTACCCTCTCCTCGTTTCCTTTTCATTCCCACCCTCTCCACCTCACCCTCTCTTCCTGTTTCAGTGGAAATCACTCACCATGAGTCCCATAGCAATACTGGAGCAGGACCATGCATTATTCTTTTGATGCGTGCATGGCTGGGAAATCTGCTGAATGCTAGGTTGGAAGAAAATACAAGATGAGAATATGATTGACAATCACAACATTTCTTGAAAAACAACAAATCTTGAAAAAATCTAAATAACTTTATTGTATATTTGTTTCTTGATTGCCAGCATACTGACTATTTGGAACTGGCAAATTCAAATTTTGGTAAATCAGCCCCTTACTAACCAGCCTCATAGTTTTCAATATTTAATAATATCCCGTGTTAAAGCGTGACACCTAAATGTCCTCTAAACTTTTTACAAACAGTTCTTTATGCACTATAGCACACACACTGGGGTTTACTTACGGTAGTATCCTTCTGCCATTTCAAGGGCGGAGATTCCCAGTGACCATACATCAGCCTACATATTGAAATATGGAAGAAAAGGCAACTATTAGAAAAGAATATACACAGGTCACATGAAAAAAACAATTACAGATCATTCTTTTATCTATGCATCTGCAACCTCACAATAATTCTATTTTGTAAGAAAATATAGTAGAACCCCCATATTATGTGTTGGAAAATCAGGAAAATTCATTAAGCATTATATATTGGTGGGACCAATTGTAAAATGTAAAATCAGAGGATGTAAAATTTTAATTCCAAGTATTGAAGTGATGCGATCTTTAAAAAATGACCCCAAACACCCCAGGCTGAGTGTGTCACACAGAGTTGGAAAATCCCATAAAGAGTCAAGTGGAGTTGGTTTCTAACATTCCTGTGCCCTGCAGTTCTCTCCTTCACTTCAGATTCCCCCTCTCATATCACAGAAACCATATTACAGCTTTGTATTCACTGTTATGAGAGGGTATGTGACGTGAGTTAAAAAGTCCACACAGTGCACCTTGTATAAGTTCATACATTATATATAAAACGAGAGAGAAGACATCACAATACCTTAGAGGTGTATTCTATGACCTTATAGTCAGTGTTGGCCAGTACTTCTGGTGCCATGTATGGAAGAGCACCTGCAGTACTATGACTGTTTTCACCAATGGTGGCATAGCTGACATCACCTGAAATTGTATAACAAAAGCAGAAATTTTAATTTTCATTTATAAATGCAACCCACCATGAAGATAGAAATAAATATCCGTTTGTTCAGGTTTTTGGTATCACTTACTGATCTTCACTTCTGCATCAGATGTTATCATAATGTTGTTTGGCCTTAAGTCATGATGAATCACCTTGTGCTTATCAAGGTGGCACAGGCCCTGAATAAAGGAAAAGTGAAAATATAAATATTTTTTTTGCCGTTTAATGAAATAGATTTATCCAGAACAGTACCAAGGAGTTTCACTTGAGACATACCTTTAATACCTCCTTGCAGGTGTAAGCAATCCAGCCCTCTTTCAAGGAGTGGGATATGTTGCTGTTAAAGAGCTGTTTTATCGATGTCCCACTGTAACGCTCCATTGAAATCCACAGTCCCTCATATTCTGGCATTTTTACAGAGGCAGGTTGGAAATATGCCCCGTAATAGCCAATGATGTTTCCATGGCCAGAAATGGTTTCTAGAACCTGCAGTTCATTGAGGACTTCTTTCTGCTTCTAGTTTAAAAAAAAAGAAGTAAAGTGAATACAATGGTAAAATGACTATTTCAAATACCCCGACCTAACTTGTATTTCAAAAAAACGTCAACGTTGTCATACCCGTACATGAGAATTGCATAATATGATTAACTCTCTCAGTTCTTTTATTTCTTTAATCCCATACATTTCTCAAATGGTATTCACTTATTTTTACAGATACATAGTTATTAGCTTAGCAAATTACCCTACTACTACAAATCATAATGTAGGTGTTACAAAAAAGCTTATTAGTCCTTAATTATAGTAATCGTATCAAGACCCATTACCTCTTCATCTTTCATGATGGTAACTGCCACCTCCTTTTGTTCTTTACGGTGCCATCCCTACAACAAAAGAAGCAAAAGAATCTCTGTGATCATTACTGTTTGGAACATTATGGAAAAGCAAACGCATATATTGTGTGGATATGGGAAGGTTTATTGGCAGCTTCAGAAGCACAAGAAAACAAAGAAGGGACAAAACTCTAGAGGGTTCAACTAATTGGCTGTATTTACAGAATCACCCAAAATGTGACAAAAATTACCCAGTAACTAAAATATCTTACATTATAAATGACACCGTAGCTGTCCTCTCCGATGGGCTCCAGGACTTGTACATAACTCCGTGGCTTCTAAAAAAATAGCATTGTATAAAAAAACATGATAAATACAAAACTGAATTTAAGGCAGTTGGACAAATAACCTTTCCAACATGAAAGAAGCACAGGGGGTGTAGGGGGAACTGGGAACTAGTGTATTAGGGGAGAAGGCTGAGGACTGGAATATTTAAGTCAAACCATTAAAGTAGAGTTTTTGCGTCATTGTGTTCCAAAATACAGTTC
Organism: Xenopus laevis; assembly: GCF_017654675.1. Classification (NCBI taxonomy): domain Eukaryota; kingdom Metazoa; phylum Chordata; class Amphibia; order Anura; family Pipidae; genus Xenopus; species Xenopus laevis. The sequence goes on from NC_054383.1 coordinate 100,878,577, forward strand.
TACAGCTGCTTACCGGGTATTTAGTTGCAAGTAGATGTTGATATGCCTGGGGAAGACAAAAAAACATATTTTTAGATCAACTATTTTTGGGGAGCTGCTAAAATTATAATTTGAAGGAAAAGGAAAGGTTTATTTACTGGAGAGGGGTTGTCAATATGTTCGGTAACATAGCTAGGCTCACACATATAAAGTATACTATTTTTTATAATTACTGATACATCTTGGTTCAAAGAGAGATTTTTTTTTGTTAGACGAACTGAACCCTGGAGTGCAGTTGCTTCAACGGACATTATGGGGGTACATTATTAAAGATCGAGTTGTGTTTTTACCCAAAAAATTTAGTTTTCAAGGGTAGCTTTCAGTAAAAACTTGAGAAAAACTTTGAAAAAAAGAAAACTGCACATTTTTCTGGTTTGAATTTTTTTTTCCAGATCATTTCATTAATCAGGGTTCGTGCTGAACTATACTTAGCTTTGAGAAGAGCTTTGGTTTTTTTTTAATACAGAAGACTTCTCAGTCAACTGGTGATTGGTTTTGAGAAGCCATTTCGACATGTCTAAATTCAAATTACAAGCAGCTACATCAGTCTCTGAGATAAGAGCAGCTCATTATACAGAAGAGCAGACCATTTAAATATAGACTAATGAAAAGTTTTAATTAAATAATTCTGCTCAAACCCTTTTAAAGGCTTTAAGACTTACCTGGTTGTTGTTGTCGCCCACTTGCTCCTCAGAGATTTTGGAGATTTCAGGCTGGCAGGTGTTGGTGCCTGATTCCTCTGCTATCTCCTATTTAGGACAAAGAAAATGTATTTTTAGATGACTGATCTGAACCCTTGATTTTAAAAAAAGAACTGCAACACCCAAACTTCATGTCTATAAATAAGTAAAGAAAGCAGAGTTGTGGTGCTGGCTGAATGATTGTTATGTTTGGCTGTGTCCTTTTTTATAAACCATAATTTCTCTTATTGTATCAATTCAGCTTAATGAATAAATAAATATTCTAAAACAAGCCTTATATATAAGCAAGTGAGATGTATGTATGTATGTATATTTTTATTTGTATACCACTCCTTGAGGGCAAAGCACTGTACAGCAAAACAATAAATTAGTAGTAACAAACAAGTGGTCACTGCAATAATAAGTGACAGTAAGTGCAGTATTAGAAATACAATTCACATAAATATAAAATATAATTACAATACAAATGAAATGCTCAGTGACAAGGAGACAAAAGGATGGAGGACCCTACCCCGTAGGGGTGAGATAATGTTAATGCATTGTGTAATACATGCCCTGTGTTTTTATTTTGAATGTGGGATTTTTATCCTACAAGTCTTGGTGTGAAAATATTGCTTTTATCCGATTCATAAGGCACAAGTCCATATGTGTCTCAGGAGATATCATTAATAAATTAATATAAAGGTTTAATTAGATCTTTCTGCTCATACCTCATCGATGACTTTGAGGTTTTCCTCGTTTGTTTCAGCACTCTCTTGCTGGTTTTCTTCGTTTATTTCAGCACTCTCTTGCTGGTTTTCCTCGTTTGTTTCAGCACTCTCTTGCTGGTTTTCCTGGTTTTCTTCAGCACTCTCTTGCTGGTTTTCCTGGTTTTCTTCAGCACTCTCTTGCTGGTTTTCCTCTTTTACTTCAGCACTCTCTTGCTGGTTTTCCTCGTTTGTTTCAGCACTCTCTTGCTGGTTTTCCTGGTTTACTTCAGCACTCTCTTGCTGGTTTTCCTCGTTTACTTCAGCACTCTCTTGCTGGTTTTCCTCTTTTACTTCAGCACTCTCTTGCTGGTTTTCCTCTTTTACTTCAGCACTCTCTTGCTGGTTTTCCTGGTTTACTTCAGCACTCTCTTGCTGGTTTTCCTCTTTTACTTCAGCACTCTCTTGCTGGTTTTCCTCGTTTACTTCAGCACTCTCTTGCTGGTTTTCGAGTTCAGGCTGGCAGGTGTCATTGCCTGATTTCTGCGTTGTCTCCTGTTTAGAGGAGATAGAATTTGTAGATATGTGAACTGAACCCACTTGAATAAAGAAGAACTGCAACACCCAAACCCCTCTATATAAGGCCATAAGCAAATTGTACTTGCAGGCAATTCAGAAGGGGAGGTGGGACAGGCTCACCAGCAGATCCGGACTGAGAATTTAAATAGGCCCTGGCATTTCAGTTACACAGAGGCAAATAGCCCCAACCAGCCCACTAAATACTGACTTTATATGGCAACTTATAGCAGCCCCTCTGGCATTTGCCAGAACCCACAGATTGCTAGTCCGGGCCTGCTCACCAGTGCCAAAGTTGGTGGTGCCTAACAAATTTTCCCCCCCTGAGTGAATCTAGGTTTAATGTTCCTTTAAAATATTTTTTATTCTACAACCATATCATTTTCTCTTACCTGACAGATGTCAATATCAGGGGTTTCTGGAGTCTTCTGGTTAAGAAAGGGAAAGAAAAACATTGTATTATTAAACTACAATCTTGCATAAAACATAGGGTGATTTTTTTAAAATTCTCTACTACTCTTCCTCTCTTATGCTTACCTGGCAGATGGTTATAGCCGGCTCCAGTTCTTCCTCTGGTTTTAATTCCTAAAAGGAATAAAGTTAGTTAATTGATCAACTTCTTATAATGCTGTAGTTTAATATCTAGCATGTTTTTTGTATAAAGCAAATTCACCCAACTTCATAAAATCAATCAATTTTATGTTTCTGTACAACTTACTAGACAAGTGGCATTGCCAACAGGTTGTACATGATTAAGAGAGGAAAGTAGATTAGAGCCACACATCTCTGGAATGTGTTGGGGGGCAAGGGTATAAGGGGGTTATTTATCAAAGTCTGCTCAGGTTTTTTATGCTTATTTTTACATTTTCCCGAAAATTTGCTTTGCGGTAAAAAATCTAATTTCACAAATTTTAAGATTTTTCTGGAATTTTCACCTGAAAACTCTGTAAACTTTGGGGTATTGCATTCGGAGTTTAGTAAATAACCCCCAAAGTATTAATGATCCAAACGTAGATGAAAGTCTTATTTATATCACATATTTAGGGTTCATTGGTTATAGTTAGCTGTTCAAAAAACATCATATTAAATGGTATATTCTTCTGTTTCCATTAATAGCAACCATTTTGCCCAATCAACTATGCCGAGGTCAGCCCCATGGCTTTATACCACTTCTTTTCTGCTTTCCTGCAGAGTATCACCAGGTTATCCTGGTTAAGAGCAATGATATGAGACTGTTAGATCAGTGTTCTCCTCTAGGAATATTGTGATGTTCCAATGGGGAGCACTGAGCTAACAGCTCTCATGTCAAAATGTGGTTAAACTTTTGGAGCTCGGCCCACTAGAAAAGGCTTGGAACTTGGCTGGGGAGGGGGTAGACCCAGGAATCTAATCAGAAAAATGAACTTTGGTAATGATACTAATAATAGTAAGCACAAGATATAAAAACAGTTGAGTGAAAAAATGGTGGTGTTACTTTATGCAATTAAAGGCCTATCATATATGCTTAGTTATGACTAAAGGAGTGTGGCTTGTTTTGGAAAAATATGCTTTTAATTAGATATAACTAATATGAGTAAATATGATATAATAATAATGTCTAAATAAATGCACGGTCAGTATAGGGATTTATTTTGATAATACTATAAAATCAATGTGTTTTCCTTTTGACAGGAGAGAATGAGTTTTCATTAACAAAGAAAACGGTTTTAACAATAAAGTCCATGCCGTTATGAAATGTGCCATCTATGGAAATGGTAATGGATTATTCTGTAGCTGAATGTCACTATTAAATGACATTAAAAGTAAGGAAGGTGCCCATGTTTATCAAGTCACGGACAACTGATTATTATTCAGATGAGAAATAATTGGGAAATGTTGCCAATTGTGAATAAACTAGCTAAATCCAGTTTACCCAGTGTTTTTCTTTTGGACCAGTAAGAATTGATGGTGCAGCTTCATCAAGGTATAAATCTATAGGCAAGGAAATAATCTGGTTTTGATAGCACTAATAGGAAAATTGTGTCACTTCTTTTAATGTTGTCCAATTCTTCATCACTTACCACAACAGATTCTTTGGTTGGATGATTAACTTTTCTTTTCTAAGAAGACAAAAAAAAATTATTACAAAAAAAGAAATGAGCAAATAGGAAAACTATAATTATATAAATGATATAAATCCAACTTCCCTTAGTTAATAGAAAACACATAAATGTAGATAGCAGTATGCTTTTGATTGTAATAAAATCACATATTAAATACAATTTCAGTTTTTGGATTTGGTGGAGCTGAATTCAAACCCTTAAAATCACAAGATATTGGGAGTTATCAGCAATCTAAATATGGTAATAAGGATTTGATTATTGGGTCAGTAATCTGTAGTGATTTGATTTGAATTTGACCCGTTTAGTTTCGCCAAAAATTTGCCGCCGGCGAAATGTCACTGACTCCCATTAAAGTCTATGGGCGTCATTTGTTTTTTTCCCGCCATGCAAGTCCATGGGCGTCATTTCCGTGGCGAAACAAGGCGAAAAAATTCGCCCAGCCATCCCTGTAAATGACATAGTTGGTGCAAACACAAGTATAACGTAGTGTATCCCCTATACTAAAGCCAAATCATATAACAAAAATGAATGGAAACAGCACTAGTGACTGTAGCACAATACAGATATATTGAGGAGCAGTCAGTCTGTCTCTATCTCATCATCATGTTATTAGTATTAGCAACTGTCACAAACAGAACAATGTTCAGAGATAATCCAGTAACAGAGTTTGAGGACAAGTTTCTCCCCCATGAAGTTATTCACTAAATGAAATATGTCATGTTATAGTAGAAAAAACAACGTCCTTACCTTGCGAAAACAAAAACATTTGAAAATAGTTTTCCACATCTTGATGTTAGTTGTTTTTTTTTTAGATGTTAGATTTTTTTTTTGTTGTTTTGATACGATAAAATATTCTTTCTGTGGAGAGAAAAAACAGAAAACCATTCAGTAAAGAAACCGTTTAGTAATCCCAATACTTTTTTCTATGTAATATCCCTATATATATATATATATATATATATATATATATATATATATATATATATATATGAGGCCCAAACAGCCCCCACCTCCACGCTAGTGGTATATATAATCAAATGCCCTTGTGGTTTATTGTACTGTGGCAAGAAGGTGAGGCAGCTAAAGGAAAGGATAGGCATCGAGCGAGTATTAGGGCTGCGTTAGACCCAGAGAGAGTCAAAAATAAGAATAAAGACGACCTGAAACAGGACAAAGCCCAACAGCCGGTGGCCAAGCATTGGGCGGAGGCCAAACATAGTGCCTCCTCCTTTAGATACCTGCCGATAGAGCAGATACAAATGCATCCAGGAGGTGGTGATGTAGGAAAAGCGCTTTTGAAAAGGGAAGCCTTTTGGATTTATGAACTCAATTGCGTCTCACCAAAAGGTATGAATGGGCAGATCAAGTTGTAAGTTGTAGAGTTGATCTAAATGGATAAATAGAGTTTGGTAGTTCTTTTACAAACTTTCTATTTATTCTGTGGCTTTTACAGTGAAAGGAAATGTTTTATAAATTATGGATACAATTTAGCTACAACTTTGTTTCTCTTTTCCTTTTAGGACACTTTTGTAACATATGGAATTTAATTGAGCACTGTAACACGAGCTTATGAAACACACCGGTGACATCTTGTGGACAAAATGAATTTTACAAGTACACATAACATACACTGTTTGATATCACAAAATGTTTTGTAAATTTTTTTACACGTTTTTATACACTAATTTATGATATTTATGGTATGTATGATGTATATGCGAATATTTTTATGTCACATATATGAAGATGGTCACAAGGGTTAAATCACTTCATTAACAGGTTTGGATAACAAGCACCCCTTGGAGAATTTGAATATGTTAGACTATTTAAGATTGGTCAATGTATTTTTGTATCATCATTGAGAAAGGTCCTAACAAGGACGTTGGATAATGGTACAACGGAATAAATGATTGAGAATTTTTACATGGGAGTGCCGTTTTTCTTGAATTGAAGGTTATATATATTTTAACCATGCACTCCGGCTATATAGGCCGCAATAGAGTTTGCCTTGGAGTGAGGATACTCACTGGACTGTGATATATATATATATATATATACTGTATATATGTCTGTGAGTGTGTGCGTATAGATACATTTACAGCTATGGGATCCATTACCCAGAAACCTGTTTTTGAGAATGATCCATAATACAGGAAGGCTATCACCCACAGACTCCATTTTAGTCAATTAATTCAAATTCTACCATATTCATGATACCACTAGTAGTCTGAAAGCTCCCACTGTACCAGTAAAACGGTTATTTTTAATAAAGTTTTCTCCCAAATATACAGAGATCTACTCACCTCAGTCTCCTGATCAAGAATGAGAAATCTCTGGGCTGCAGCTGTACACCTTGACTTTGTCCATTATGACATCATAATGACAACTGTTTGTTTGAACAGCTGTGAGATTCAGAGCATTGTGACATCACGCATGCAGCCCAGGCAGGGCAGTTATAACAGCAAGTTAAATCATGGTTGCTGAGTTCAGTTAAATTCAATTAAGTTGAAGAATAAAGTGCAGTGGGTTTTGTTGCCATGATGAGAGCCTGTTTATTCAGTAGCCATTCTCAATATAGGGAATGATACCATTACAACATGAATATTATTGTGTATTATTTGTATAAGAAATGGTACAATTAATATATTACAAAGACTGCCCCATTATTATATATAATGTATATGAGTATAGGGAACGCAGTGTTGGCTTGTACCTGAAATTGCAAAACAGTCCTGTGGTTTTTTAGTGTTTAAATGTATTTTATTCAACTGGGGCAACATAGCGCATCTTGTCACAACTGGATATCAGTGCAAAGAGCTTTTTGGCCTTCGATTTAAACATGTTAATATATTCATGTTATGTATTTAGCAAACTAGTCTAAATTTTATTTTTCATACAATGCTTTCATTTAAATGCACTTCTTTCATTTAAATGCACATGACAAGGTTGTTCCTTTTATGTATTTTGCCACGTTACCATAACTACAACCTTATTTTAACAGTGTCAGCTGGATTGGTATTCAAATACAGGGTCTGACTGTTTCTTTTTATGCACATGAGCAGGTTTTTTAACGTGCGTTTTTCTGTTTTTCTTTGCTGATGATCCAGAGAGTGGGTCTGGAGAACCGGGGTCCATCGGGTTTATACTCTGTGTCCCAGTCCGACCCTGTTCAATTATTAATTTTGTTTTTAGATGATTCAAAATATTCTACTATGGAAACATTAGGGATGCACCGAATCTATGGTTCGGCCTTTTTCAGCAGGATTTGGATTCAGCAGAATCCTTCTGCCAGGCCGAACTGAATCTTAATTTGCATATGCAAATTAGGGAATGGGAAGGAAATCGTGTGACTTTATCACAAAACAAGTAAAAAATATTTTCCCCTTCCCATTCCTAATTTGTAGATGCAAATTAGCATTCGGTTCGGTATTCGGCCGAAGCTTTCTTGAAGGATTCGGGCATTCAAAATAGTGGATTCGGTGCATCCCTAATTTAAAGCAGTTTGTCGAATTACGAATTGTACTTTGATCATGGTCACTAGTTGATCTAGTGCAAAGTGCTCAATTAAAGCTGGGAGTTTCTGAAAGGAAAATAACACAAAAAATGGTGCTTTATTATGAAATAATATTTGTATGTATTATAAATAAAAACAACATTTCAATTCCCTGACACATTCATATTTGCAGTATGAGACAGATCTGCTGTCGTGTGTCAAAAATACAGGAAGAGTCCCCGAAATTATGCCTCAGCCGACCGAGTGGTTTTATACTGGTCATGAAACTTTTGAGCTGTCTTTTAAAAGAAGGTTTTGTCGAAGTATGGGAATCACACGCTGTAGGCAGAATAACTGCGTTTAAGATTTATTAAATTTCCACACAACATGTTTCGGGCACCAAGGCCCTTTATCAAGTGCCTTGGTAAGTAACTTGATAAAGGGCCTTGGTGCCCGAAACATGTTGTGTGGAAATTTAATAAATCTTAAATGCAGTTATTCTGCCTACAGAGTGTGATTCCCATACTTCGACAAAACTGTGATTTATAAGAGGAGGCCAGGGACGGAGCTTCCAGGGAAACACATAGTCTGGCTATACTAAAAGTGCGGCTAATGAGTGTAAACCTACTATAGAGACTTTTAAAAAAAGGTGCCTTGGTGGTTATACATTGTTTATATAGGGAATCATATACTCCCCTATTGTAAAAAGGGATATTTATAAGTCACCAAGGAGTTCAATGACCATATAACGGCACAGGGCTGAAGGTCGAGGTCCTTTTGTGCTGGGTGCCATTGGCATGCTGTAGGTGACACAGGTGACAAAATGCAGGGTCACCTACATTCCAATAGGTACTGGGCTTTATATATTTATAAGCAGTTACACAAGACAGTAACTGCTTGGGAGTATTTAATGAATTCCTATCCCACATCAATTGAGTGAAGTCTGGCCTTGAATACATACTGAAATAGCACACTATATTTATTGTTTTAATTTTATCAAATGCACATTGACAATATTTTTACCTTTTAATTCAGGGGCAAATTTTTCCAGTTGCTCTTGAACGGAGCACATATGGCTGATAGTTGACCATGGAAAAAAATAACGAATTTCTAGGTTAACGCTGCAAAGTGCCTCTCTATAAAACCATCATGAAGCCAGAAAAGCTCATCAAAAGTTCTCAGAATAGAGAAGTGAGAGGCTGCAGTGAATGGAGAATAGCCAGGAGCAAAGTGCAAAGGGAAAAGTCACTTTGATAAAAGCAATGGTTGTGTTTTTCTTTTTCAAATATCTAAAATGAATCCATCCGTGAATTTTTTTGCAACATGGTATAGATCTTTGCACATTACTTATATGCTGTTAGAGATATTTTACGTATAACTACTGTACCAGAAGCTGTGCCAGGAGGAGCCCGCAGAGCCCTGTACTTACCGCTTGCCTCAGAGCAGGCAGTAGGCTGCTCCTCCTCGCGCTTCTTAATTTTCACGTCTGAATGACACACAAGTTAGGAGGTGAGTGTATGCCTACAAACCACCCCTGCCCTTCCATCTTATATAAAGTGCTGCCCAATGCAGGCAACCCTATATCAAAGGGGAAAGCCATCGGTTTCTGGACTTGGAAATGCAAAACGTAGAGAGCATTGTCCAAAACCGAGGCTTATCACTTCGAAACAAGCAGACTTTTGAATCTGCTCTGAATACAGCAGACCTATCAGTTAAAGGAGAAGGAAAGGTAAAAACTAAGTAAGCTTTATCAGAAAGGTCTATATAAATACATTAGCAAACCCTTAAAGTAATGCTGTCAAAGTGAGTCCTCTGCCTTATATCGTGTTTACATGGGCTTCTGTATCAGACTTCCTGTTTTCAACTTAAACCTCCAGGGCTTGGGCTTGAGCATGCTCAGTTTGCTCCTCTCCCCCTCCCTCCCTGCTGTAATCTGAACTCAGACCAAGCAGGGAGAGACTCAGGCAGGAAGTGATGTCACACCAAGCTAATTTGGCAGCTGCTATCCTAGAGAACAGAGTGTCTAGAGCTGTTTACTCAGGTATGGAAAATCATTCTAAAGAATAAAAATGGTGTTCTAGCTTGCACTGTTGTGGCTAATCTATTGGTAATAAACTGCCTTTGTAGCTTTCCTTCTCCTTTAATCCATGTAGCTATGCAGTAACACACACAAATGTTTTAAATGTGGTTACATTCAGAATTTGATTATGAGCCAAGTATCAAAATAATGTAACAAACATGTACAGAACAATCAATATTTATTTTGGTCACAAAGCGTGTTGTCAACATAAATTACATGTGCCCTTTGGGCCTCTACAAGAAATGAAATGTACCAGAAATGCAGGGCAAGCCCAAATCACTAGTAGAGTCTTTAACAAAAAACACCCTTATATACCAATTACAAGTTATCCTTCATTAACAGATTTTATGCAAAATATTTGACATTTCAGATGCTGAAAAACTCACAGTTTGTCCCAGAACTATTAAGAACTGTCTTGAGTTTCTAGATTTTGTCATTGCCATTTTTTAGAAGTGTACGATTTCTATAGAAATGCTGAAGTTAATTACATTTGGGAAATTCAAATTGTATCTCCTTTTCCTTGCTTGATACAAGTAAGAATAATTGCACTTATATTTTCTTGTGTTTTATAAACATATTCAGAAGAAAATAGATTCTATACAAACATTGTCCATGCAGCTGCTACTATCTTAAAACACTTAGATTGGGACAAATATTTATACTTCTGGATTCCCCCGGACACACACATTCAAGCTTGGCTCTGCAGAATCCTAGAACAGAAAAAGAAAATGATCATTTTAATTGCATTAATATGTTTGAAGTGTGGTTTAACACAATTACACAAGCACTTTCACACCAATTAAGTTAACCATGCACTAGATGATTTGCTTTGATTGGTTAGGTTGCCAAACAAGTGGGGGTTCGTGTTGGATCAACCTAATTTGGCCTACTACTTGGGAGGCCAAATCAATCAAACATCTAACCTCTGGGCCAACAGTCAGATCACAATAAGGGTCCTGGGCAGACCGGTTATGGCTCATACATAGTCCAATAAGCTACCAAATCAATCTGGAGTGACCAGGTCTGCAGCCAATGGCCAGCTTGATTTCATGTCTGGTGAATACATCTGGTACATACACAGTACAGTAATGCTGCCTTTCTTTTTTTTTTAAAAGGTAAGTTTTATTTCGTTTTAAACACAAAACATACACACATAACAGACAGTCAAGCAGACCGGTTCATATAGATTATACATAGGTACATAAAATCGGCTGAACGTACAAGTCAACTACAAGCACCATAAAATAAACATTGCTATGAGACAATAACGGACTTCTGGGATAATCGAACACCCAAGGGACCTCATCGGGAATATAGGATGAGTGGAACCACCTCTAGTATGACCCAGACGGCCTGCACAACTACCGTTCAGTCAGGGAGGTTCGGATCTATATCAGCCCATGAGCCCCATATTTTGTCAAATTTCGTAGGCGAGCCCCTGGATTCATAGGTAAGTTTGTAAAGGGGTAGGGCATTATTAACCAGCTGCACCCACGCTCTAAGAGAAGGTGGTAGGTTACCCATCCAGTGCATTGCAATGGTTTTCTTTGCATAGAAAAGGAGGATACGAAAGGCAATTCTGGGGTATTTGGCCGGGACCAGGTCTTCTAAGACCCCCAACAGACAAACGGATGGGGTGATAACCCTCGGGAAGTCAAGGTTATCAGCTAGAAAGTTAACCACTCGCGTCCAGAAGTGTAAAATCAGTCGACATTCCCACAGTAGGTGGAAGAAGTCTGCGCCTGGTTGCTGACACCTCGGACAAATGTCAAGGGGGATTCGGCCCATTTGCTTGAGACGTTCTGGGGTTATATACACATGGTGTAAAATTTTATACTGGACCAACTTATCCTTGAGAGAGATAAGGCCGGCGTACACATTATCTATCGCCTCCTCCCAGTCCTCCTGTGTAAGGCCCGTAATTTTATCAGTCCACCATTCTTGAGTAATCAGAAAGAGTTTAGGTCCAGAGAGTAGAAGTCGGTGGTATAGCCGGGACACCAATTTGGAAGGGCTAGGGTCACGGAGGGTTTCCTCTATGGCCAGGGAGGACTGTTGGGGGGCAAGGGTACCAAATTGGGAGTAAAAAGCATGTCTAAGCTGAAGGTATTGAAATAACAAAAGTGGCGTCGGGTGGGTCTTACGCTGAAGAGCACAATATGTGGGAAACACCTGGGGATCAAGAAGATCTTGTAAGCATTTAATGTCCCTGTTAGGCCAAAATATGAAATCCGGGAGATATCTGAAGTGAGGTAGGTATGAGTTACCCCACAAAGGTAGGTTTGGGGACAGTAACGGGGGAGCATGGCCCAAAATTTTAAGGGCTACCTGCCAAGATTTGTGAGGGGTGGTCAAAGTAGTTGGCAGGGGACTGTAATCCCTAAGGGAACGGTATGGAAAATGTCGGAGACCTTCCCAGGAGGCTACAAGGAGAGCCTGTAGCTGCGAGTTTGGGTTGTACGGGTCCGGATGAAAGCACCAGTGCAGGTAGTAAAGTTGTGAAGCCAGATAATATAGATAGAAGTTGGGGAGAGCCAGGCCCCCCTCCTCACACGGGGCACATAACCGGGTCCAAGCAATTCTGGGTGTTTTATTATTCCAAAGGAAGGGGATCATGATCTGGTTTAGACGCTTGAAGTAGTGTTTAGGGAGGTATATGGGTGCATTATGGAGCAAGTAAAGGATTTTGGGAAGATAAATCATTTTAATAAGATTGACTCGGCCCCATAGAGATAAAGGTAACTTCGTCCAACGGGTTAGTGTGGTGGTCAGATTGGTGAGAAGGGGGTCCAAGTTGAGGGAGACATACTTGGAAACATCTGCCTGGATTGTCACGCCAAGGTATTTGAACTGATTGGCCCACTCTAGGGGGGTCTCGGCTGGCAAAGGTCGAGGTTGGTCAGGGTCAATGGGGAAGAGAACAGACTTGTCCCAATTCACCCGCAAGCCAGAGAAAGAGCCAAATCGGTTGACCAGGTCTAAAAGGGCGGTAAGGGAGTCGTTAGGGTTGGCCAGGTAAATGAGAAGATCATCAGCAAATAGAGAGATTTTTTCTTGTATAGTGCCGAAGGTTAAGCCTTTTATCCGAGAGGACTGCCTTATCAGTATCGCCAGAGGTTCAATCGCAAGGGCGAATAGGGCCGGGGAAAGGGGGCAACCCTGTCTCGTACCTCTCGTTAATGCAAAAGGGGGCGATATGAGGCCATTAACTCTAACTCGCCGTGGGGTTCCTGTAAAGGAGCTTGATCCAAGTTAAACATCGGGGTCCAAACCCAAAACGGGCCAAAACCTCCCACAAGAAGTCCCACTCCACCGAATCAAAAGCCTTAGCAGAGTCTAAGGAGGCTACAACTCTGGTGCCTGCCTCCACATGAGTGATTTGTAGGTTGGTAAAGAGTCTGCGAAGGTTGATGTTGGTGGAGCGCCCAGGCATAAAGCCAGATTGGTCAGGGTGGATCAGGTCTGGGACCACCCGTTGAAGGCGGGAGGAAAGTATTTTAGCTAAGATTTTGGCATCCGTGTTAAGCAGGGAAATAGGGCGGTAGGAAGAGCATCGGGTAGTGTCTTTACCTGGTTTAGGGATAACTACTATAAGGGCTTCATTGAATGAGGGGGGCAATGAGTTACTATCAAAAGCCGATTGAAGAGTGTCAAGGTATTTGGGAACTATTTGGTCGGAAAGGGCTTTGTACCAGTCGGGAGGGAGGCCATCCGGCCCTGGCGTCTTATTAGGGGGCAGTGAGGCGATGGCATCCTTAACCTCCTGGGGAGTGATAGGTGCGTCTAGAAAAGCTTGATCGGTAAGGGAAAGCGATGGTATGGGGACGGAATCTAAGAAATGCTGGAGTTGGGCTTTGGAATACAGTGCCGTGGTGGTGTAGAGATTTCGGTAGAAGGTAGCAAATTCTTGTGTTATGAGCCTAGGTTCCGTGACCACTGAGCCATCGTCTAGTACGATGCGTGAAACCGCCGAGGGTGCAGTGTGCTGCTTGGCCAGAAACGCCAGAAGTTTACTATTTTTGTCACTTTGGTCAAAAATGCGTTGATTCTGATAGAGAAGGGCTTTCCTGGTGAGGGAAATAGAGGCCTGAGAAAGGGTATTTTGAGCCTTCAACAGATCAGTGTAATTAGCAGGGGAAGGGTCCTGAGTGTGTATAGAGAGAGCTTGCTGGAGATCGTATTCCGCAGCAGAGACTCGTTCTAAAGTAGCATTTCTAGCTTGTGATATGGCCCCCATGAGAGCACCACGCATAACTGCTTTGGAAGCATCCCATAATGTTTGTTGGGGGGCAGAACCCGCATTACAGGTCCAATAATCCCCATAAGCTTGGGCATTAGCATCGGCCACAGTATTGTTTTTGAGCCAAAGAGGGCTCAGCCGCCACAGTCTATCAGTGGCCGCAGGGTTCCACCGTAAAGTGAGTTGTAACGGGGAATGGTCAGAGAGGGCCTGGGGTAGATACTTGACCTGGTCAATAATGGGCAAGAGTTCCACGGAGACAAGGGCCAGATCAATTCTCGAAAAGGTCTTGTGGGTTGTGGAGTGACAAGAGAATTCTCTTTGAGATGGGTGTTTCCATCTCCAGGGGTCAGTTAGGTGCAGGGCCTCTGCCCATGAGGTAAGGTTAGTCAGAGTGCGGGGGTTGGGGCCTAGTTTGTCCAAAGAAGGATTTAAACAGCAATTAAAATCCCCAAGGATACAGAGTGGGCTGGGGGGGAATTCAGAAAGCTTAGTCACCATTAGGTCCAGGATCGACACTGCGAATGGCGGCGGCACATATATGTTAACTAATAGGATGAGTTTGTTGGCAATAAGGCCATGGAGTATCAGGAATCTGCCATAGTGGTCTAAGTGGAGCTTCAAGAGCTCAAAAGGCAAACTTTTTCTGATCAATATAGAAACCCCCCTCGAGTGCGAGGAGAAGGTAGAGTGGAAATGCCAACCCACCCATGGCTTTTTCAATGCTAAAATTTTTTGCCCAGTAAGGTGCGTCTCCTGGAGAAGAAGGATAGCCGGGGGATATTTTTTCAGATAGTTGAACATTAGGCTCCTCTTAAATTTAGAATTGAGGCCTCACACGTTCCACGAGAGGATTGAGAAACTAGCCATAACTCACAGAAACGGGTATATGCCAGGCCAAACGAAGTGTCCATCCCGTCACACAAAGCCAATGGAAAATCATAGCAAGCACATTCAGTATACATAGTACATCAGTCAACATACAGTGAGTAGTCTGCGAAACACATTGAAACATAAACCCAACAATACTACATACCCATCCCACCCTACTCACCCCCCAAACTTGAGCGAGTCTAATGCCCGCTGCTTCTGGATGACAGGAGAAAAATCCGGATACAAAGACAAAGTAGCCCCCTGGTATTGAATTGGGCCCTTAATGCTGCCTTTCTTGCTACAGGCCAGCAAATCCAGACTGGGATTCAGAACAGGCCCTGGAATTCCCAGTACAGAGAAGCCCATTCAGCTTTTCACCTGCCCAATAAACAATGACTCTGTCTCTAGCATCTTACAGCAGCCTGCCAGAACTCACAGATTGGAAGTCTGGCCCTGCAGTCCAGTATATACATCAATTAAATCTCAGCTCAAGCCTCAAGGTAGGTGAACAAGAATAGCCCACCTGCTTCCCCTGTCCTGCTCAAATTAATATATGCAAATCCAATAAAAAGACAAAAAAAAAAAAAAGGTACTTCATGTATTCATAGGACTTATAAAAAGAACCTGTTCTTTTTAAGTGCTATGAATACATTTTGACTTTTTTAAGGAGTGTTTTTTTGGATTCATTTATAGCAAGTATGGAGGCTTTCAAGTAGCCCCCTGCAGCAAGGACCCCCCTCCTTTTGAACTTAGTTCTTTGTGTGTCATCCTAACACATGTGTACTGCAAATTAAAACTGTATATGTATCAGGAGCACAGTGTTTTTCACATCTTTGTTTGTGACCTATAAATAAAAATGTGTGGCCCAATGCACCACTGTGATCACGTCAAATGCTCTGGACTCCTGCAGTCACTTTCCACTCATTTCAGGTGTGTTTCAGGTTGATCCCAACCAACACACCAGTGGCAGCTTATAGGAAACACCTTTCCCATTTACATGAATAAGAAGTGCCTGCAGTGCCAGCTGCCCAACAAAAATATGTAACAAAACCCATACCTTATTTAAATATTTCCTTCATTAACCAAGCTGTCAGCATAGTCATCATCATCATCTTCCTCCTCTTCCTTTGCTCTAAAATGCAGGTTTCTGAACTCTCTTCTGCGCATCGAAGCACAACAAGGCACAGCAGGTCCTAACAGAAACCACAAACATTTTAATCATATGAATGTGCATGAAATGTGAAAAGAAATAGTGACTACTGGCAAAAATATTAAAAACAATATATAATAATAGATTATTGCATTTAAATGGATATGAATCCAAAGTAGCCCTTAGCATGTGTACGGATTTTAAAACTTCGCAGGACATGGCAAAAATGGACCAGTTATGCAGTGTTCTTTCAAGTCAATTTTGGCCAGGCTCATCTTCTAGCTTTTTTTATTGGATCTGTGCCAACCCCAACCTCACTTGCCATCATAGAACACAATTTACAGAAGCCGCTAGGACTGCATGCTTTTTTTTTTTTAAACAAGGAATCTTATTGGTTTGCTATTACAGCAACTCATTCATTAACATTATACCTGGTTTTATTGTCAAAACTGGCTGGAAACCAATTATGAGGAATATAGCCTGGTTGCTAGGGTTTTACTAGGGTCCAAATAACCTTAGCAACCATGCATTGATTTAAATAAGAGAATGGAATATGAACAGGAGAGGCCTGAATAGACAGATGAATAATAAAAATCCATATACAAAAATAGCAATAACAATACAATTGTAGCCTTGCAGAGCATATGTTTTTAGATGCGGTCAGTAACCTCCTTTTGAAAGCTGGATTCAGAAGAAAAAGGCAAATAATGAATAAACTATTAAAAATAAATAATGAAGACCAATTGGCCATTCTAGAACATACTAGAACCAACCCCAGATACAAGAAACAATGTAATTTTGTGTTTACTTTCATGTTGGTTCTACAGAAATACCTGTTTAGGTCGGAGATAAAATCTTATTTGGACACCTCATTTAAAGTTGGAAAATAATTTACTCTTACTAAAAACTGCCTTCTGCGTGGCTTCTAACACCCAACTTTCCTAAGCCACTTCAAACAAAGCCCCTAAACAACTTACACTTAAGGTGTGCATCAAGTCTAAATTCAGGATTAGGACCAAGAGGAGGACTACTCAGAAGCCTCTATCTTATATACCATGGGGCTGTTGGCTGTGGGAAGAACAGCAGCACAATTCAAAAGAATTAAATTAATGTTCTTACAAGCTTCACTTGTCTTTTAACAACTTAGTTCAATGATATATGTTAATATCTATAAGGCATGGCAACTCTTGGCCCTCCACTTGCTGCAGAACTGCTAATTTGAATACCTTCCATTAGCAGAGCTGCAGGAGAACATTAAACACTAATCTAAAATAACTATCGGGAAAGGCAGTGCCCTATGTTATTTAAATAAATTGTATAATAACACTTCTATACATATATTAAAACCGAGTCAGTACATGCATTATGCATGGCTTAGCACACAATGATAGAGCAGATTAGAATCCTCCATAGAGGGTTAGTGTGCATGTGTTCCACCATTATTTGCATGAGCATTGGGATATGTGTACAAGGCTGTTGCTAAGTTACACACACGTTACTCTACATATATTAAAACTGAGTCAGTACATGCAGTAGCATTCCTAGAGGGGGGCGGGCCCTGGTGCGTGACGCGCAGCCGGCCCCGCCCCCCTCCGAACGGCCGATTTTACTGGGGATTTCAGTGGCTTGCGGTGCTGCCGGGGGGCCCTGAGGTGGTGCGGGCCCTGGCCCGCTCGCACCCCCTGCTCCCCCAGTAGTTCCGCCACTGAGTATATGCATTATGCATGGCTTAGCACACAATGATAGAGCAGATTAGAATCCTCCATAGAGGTTAGTGTGCATGTGTTCCACCATTATTTGCATGAGCATTGGGATATGTGTACAAGGCTGTTGCTAAGTTACACAAGTGACTCAATGTCCATATACATTGCAGGTCTATATAAAATGTGAAGTGCAAAATACTTCTAACCTCTTTTTGTTCCATGCTCTCTGCTTTTGTTTTCTTGTTTCCTTATGTCTTATTTGGTTCTCTCCACTATCCCTTAAGCAGTGAAGTCACAGAACCCATCAGAGTTTTGCAATATAAAAAGCCTTTATTGGAATCCTGGCTCAGATCTCAGACAAAACAGTTTAGTCTGAGATCTGAGCTAGGATTCCAATAAAGACTTTTTATATTACAAAACTCGGATGGTTCTGTGATTTCACTACTTAAAGAGATACGGACATCAGAAAATAACCATTTTTATTATCTATCATAACATTGTCTTTGAATGCTATTTATAATTTTGCCCTAAAAGTATTTGCCTGATGCTTTTACATTACCTTCTTACTACCCTGTTCCTCTATGAGGGGGCTGCTATATTTGTGCAGTAGGAGTCCGTTAGCTTTAGAAACTGACAGGTTAAGAAGGGACAGTCAGGTTGCCAAAACAGTCAGGTTTAGAAACTTCAAGTGACAATTAAGCAGAACTATCAGCAAAAAATGGTCAACATGACCTATAGGTAACTATTAATGTAGAAAATTTTTAGTGGCAGTATCACTAAGTATTCAAGCCAGTTGGAGTGGACAACTTTGCACGTGCACCTGCTACTTGAGAGTTCTAAAGGTCTGGGTGAATACCGACCAATTATCCTACACTCCACTATCCCTTTGCAATTCCAGCATTTCTATTATGTAACTTTTAGTATGCTATAGGATGGACAATTCTAATTAAAACAATTTTTCTTTATTATTTATTTCTAGTATAGTCTTTTAATTATTTGCCTTTTTCTTCTGACTCTTTCTAGCTTTCAAATGGGGGGTCACTGACCCCATCCCATCTAACAGATGCTCCATAAGGCTACACATTTATTGTCATTGCTACTTTTTATTCTTCATCTTTCTATTCGGACCTCTATTCATATTGCAGTCTCTTATTCAAATCAATGCATGGTTGCTAGGGTAATTTGGCCCGTAGCAACCAGATTGCTGAAACTGCAAACAGGAGAGCTGCTAAATAACTCCAAAGAAACCCACAAATAATAAAACATGAAAACCAATTGCAAATTGTCTCAGAATATCACTCTCTACATCATGCTAAAAGTTAACTCAAAGGTGAACGACCCCTTTAAAGCATCAGCACTACGCCATACTTGCAGGTGAGCTTCTTTCGGGATAAGATGTCTAAGTGTGTGCGTTTATCAAGTGTGTCAGTCTGTGTGTTTATGTAGAACTGCACACGTATGACCCTGTCAATTAGCTTGGTGGTTCATAGGACATTTGATAATGCTCAGAACCTCCACAGATAACTACACAAATGTGCTAATGCAATATTAATATATATTAGGATGGATGATAAAATTAAGTTTGATAGACATCAAGGAAAACTCACCTGCATTAGATCTGCATTTTCAAAAAAGAGCCCCAGAGGCATCGGCTGATTGCTGTCTTCATCTACAAATGGACTGCCATTCAGATAAACCTCTCTTACTTTAGAGGCTCAGAGGACGTTTTGTGACTAAACCCTACTCATCCTCACTGTCATCTGTTAAGCCATTACGTGAAACCTCATTCAAATCAGAAAAGGGGATGCAGAAGGACATGTATTAACGTTTCCAGCATTGCTTTCATTAGACGCTGTGTTGTCGGTTTTGTTTATGAATCCTGTCTCATCAGATTCCATCAGACCCTTTTCATCATTTTCTAACTTCTTTGGAGACTTTTGTCTGTGTTTTTTTGCTAAAACTGCTGCAAAGAAAAAGGGTGAAATTTAGAGTTAGTCATATGCATATGTGTATGTACATACACACACACAGTTAAAGAGAATAGAGGTCATTTACACAGGTGCAAAATTGTATACATTTACATGTTAGTCTCAAAGTTACGTGCACTAATACATGTTTCGGTTCAACCTGCAATCAAGTGCATGCAAATCTAACATACCAGGTAAATAATTATAATTATAATATTCACAATTACATCTGGCCTTTTCTGCTGTAAGGATCAGATAATATTCATTTTTATAGAACCAACTTTAGTGAATGGAGGAAATAATTAATCATGTTCAACTGCCTGAGCAAGACCAGGAGGTTAGAACTTTGCAATCCCCACAGCACCCAGTGTATCCATTGTTATTCTACTACAGCTATAGGGTGACATGAGCATCACTGTATGAATAATTCATCAGAATTTGAGCATAGATGTCTAAGAGGCACTTTTTATCAGTGTGTAAAATAGAACCACAAATAAAAACACTAGCGCTGAAAATGATGCCATTTCATTGTACCTCTCAACACTCCTGTCATAACTCGCTGAAGTCAATAGGACAAATTCTGGGGGGGAAAGAATTTATGGTATAGGTATGGGACCTATTATCCAGAATTCTAAGGATCTGGGGTTTCCGGATAACAGATCTTTCTGTAATTTGGAACTTTATACCTTAAGTCTTCTAGAAAATCATGTAAACATTAAATAAACCCAATAGGTTGATTTTGCTTCCAATAAGGATCTTCATTTGGATCAAGTACAAGGTACTGTTTTATTATTACAGAGAAAAAGGAAATGATTTTTAAAAATTTGGATTATTTGGATAAATGGAGTCTATGGGAGACAGCCTTTTTTCGTAATTAGGAGCATCTCTGGATAATGGGTTTTGTGATAACAGTCCTATACCGCTACTAAAAGCAGCGTAAAAGATTATATGAAAAGCTGCACTGCTGAGCTTTTTTTTCGTCTGCAAAATAATATTTGTTTCACATTAGAATTTATCCTCTGCTATACATTCATATACTCATTACATAGATTAATAAATACATGTGATTTTCACTGGTATGATGGCATTAAAGTTGTGATGGCTGATGTTTTTTCCACCTTTATAATGTGCCGTAAAGTGTATTTGTCTATATGTTTTTTGTGGTCACACCCCATTGCACCCCCGCCTAATGATTTTAAAAACTGGTGGTGAGCACAAATTTCCCCTGTTTGTTACATATATGAAGATGGTCACAAGGGTTAAATCACTTCATTAACAGGTTTAGTAACAAGCACCCATTGGAGAATTTGAATGTGTTAGACTAATTAAAGATTGGTCAATGTATTTTTTGTATCATCCTTGAGAAAGGTCCTAACAAGGACGTTGGATAATGTACAACGGAATAAATGATTGAGAAATTTTACATGGGAGTGCCGGTTTTCTTGATTGAGTTATATCATTTTATAACCATGCACCCCGGCTAAATAGGCCGTAATAGAGTTTGCCTCTTGGAGTGAGGATACTCACTGGACTGTGATATATATATATTATATATTACTGTATGTTATATGTGTGTGTGTGGTGTGTGCGTATATATACATTTACAGCTATGGGATCCATTACCAAGAAACCTGTTTTTGAGAATGCTCCATAATACAGGAAGGCTATCACCCACAGACTCCATTTTAGTCAATGAATTAAAATTCTACCATATTCATGATACCACTAGTGGTCTCAAAGCTCAAACTGTACCAGTAAAACGGTTATTTTTAATAAAGTTTTCTCCCAAATATACAGAGATCTACTCACCTCAGTCTCCTGATCAAGAATGAGAAATCTCTGGGCTGCAGCTGTACACCTTGACTTTGTCCATTATGACATCATAATGACAACTGTTTGTTTGAACAGCTGTGAGATTCAGAGCATTGTGACATCACGCATGCAGCCCAGGCAGGGCAGTTATAACAGCAAGTTAAATCATGGTTGCTGAGTTCAGTTAAATTCAATTAAGTTGAAGAATAAAGTGCAGTGGGTTTTGTTGCCATGATGAGAGCGTGTTTATTCAGTAGCCATTCTCAATATAGGGAATCGATACCATTACAACATGTATATTATTGTGTATTATTTGTATAAGAAATGGTACAATTAATATATTACAAAGACTGCCCCATTATTATATATAATGAGTATAGGGAACGCAGTGTTGTCTTGTACCTGAAATTGCAAAACAGTCCTGTGCTTTTTTTAGTGTTTAAATGTATTTTATTGAACTGGGGCAGCATAGCGCATCTTGACACAACTGGATATCAGTGCAAAGAGCTTTTTGGCCTTAGATTTAATCATGTTAATAAATTCATGTTATGTATTTAGCAAACAAAAGTCTAAATTTTATTTTTCATACTATGCTTTCATTTAAATGCACTTCTTTCATTTAAATGCACATGACAAGGTTGTTGCTTTTATGTATTTTGCCACACTACCATAACTACAACCTTATTTTAACAGTGTCAGCTGGAATGGTATTTAAATACAGGGTCTGACTGTTTCTTTTTATGCACATGAGCAGGTTTTTTAACATGCGTTTTTTTTGCTGATGATCCAGAGAGCCGGTCTGGGCCGACGGGGCCGACAAGAACCGGGGTCCGTCGGGTTTTTTCTCCGTGTCCCAGGCCGACCCTGTTCAATTATTAATTGTTTTTTTTTTTTTAAATTATTCAAAATATTTAAATATTTATTTATAAAAATTATTAATTTCTGTCTACTATGGAAACATTAGGGATGCACGAATCTAGGGTTCGGCCTTTTTCAGCAGGATTTGGATTCAGCCAAATCCTTCTGCCAGGCCGAACCGAATCTAAATTTGCATATGCAAATTAGGGAATGGGAAGGAAATCGTGTGACTTTTTGTCACAAAACAAGGAAGTAAAAATGTTTTCCCCTTCCCATCCCGAATTTGTAGATGCAAATTAGGATTCGGATCGGTATTCGGCCAAAGCTTTCTTGAAGGATTCGGGGGTTCGGCCGAATCCAAAATAATGGATTCGGTGCATCCCTAATTTAAAGTAGTTTGTCGAATTACGAATTGTACCTTGATCATTGTCACTAGTTGATCTAGTGCAAAGTGCTCAATTACAGCTGGGAGTTTCTGAAAGGGAAATAACACAAAAATGGTGCTTTATTATGAAATAATATTTGTATGTATTATAAAAATAAACAACATTTCAATTCCCTGACATTCATTTTTGCAGTATGAGACAGATCTGCTGTCGTGTGTCAAAAATACAGGAAGAGTCCCCGAAATTATGCCTCAGCCGACCGAGTGGTTTTATACTGGTCATGAAACTTTTGAGCTGTCTTTTAAAAGAAGGTGCCTTGGTGGTGATACATTGTTTATATAGGGAATCATCTACTCCCCTATTGTAAAAAGGGATATTTATAAGTCACCAAGGAGTTCAATGACCATATAACGGCACAGGGCTGAAGGCCGAGGTCTTCCTTTTGTGCTGGGTGCCATTGGCATGCTGTAGGTGACACAGGTGACAAAATGCAGGGTCACCTACATTCCAATAGGTACTGGGCTTTATATATTTATAAGCAGTTACACAAGACAGTAACTGCTTGGGAGTATTTTATGAATTCCTATCCCACATCAATTGAGTCTGAAGTCTGGCCTTGAATACATACTGAAATAGCACACTATATTTATTGTTTTAATTTTATCAAATGCACATTGACAAGATTTTTACCTTTTAATTCAGAGGCAAATTTTTCCAGTTGCTCTTGAACGGAGCACATATGGCTGATAGTTGACCATGGAAAAAAACGAATTTCCAAAAGCTCATCGAAAGTTCTCAGAATAGAGAAGTGAGAGGCTGCAGTGAATGGAGAATAGCCAGGAGCAAAGTGCAAAGGGAAAAGTCACTTTGATAAAAGCAATGGCACTCTAAGATAATTTAAAGGGGTGGTTCACCTTTAATGTAACTTTTATTATGTTATAGAACAGCCAATTTGAATTAACTTTTTAATTGGTTTTTATTATTTTTTTTACAGTTATTTGCCTTTTTCTTTAGACACTTGCAGCTTTCAAATGGGCGTCGCTGACCCCTTCTAAAAAGCAAAAGCTCTGTAAAGCTACAAATTTATTGTTATTGCTACTTTTTATTACTAATTCTTCAAGCCAGGCCTCTCCTATTCATATTCTAGCCTCCTATTCAAATCAATGCATGGTTGCCAGGGTAATTTGAACCCTAGTTACCAGATTGCTTAAAATGCAAATTGAAGAGCTGTTGAATAAAAAGCTAAATAACTCAAAAACCACAAATAATAAAAAATTTAAACATATGGCAAATTGTCTCAGAATATCACAACCCCTTTAATTACATTCTCCTTTTTGTGTTTTTCCTTTTCAAATATCTAAAATGAATCTACCCGTGAAGTTTTTTGTGTTACCTATATGCTGTTAGAGATATTTTACGTATAGTTACTGTACCAGAAGCTGTGCCAGGAGGAGCCCGCAGAGCCCTGTACTTACCGCTTGCCTCAGAGCAGGCAGTAGGCTGCTCCTCCTCGCGCTTCTTAATTTTCACGTCTGAATGACACACAAGTTAGGAGGTGAGTGTAAGCCTACATGCCACCCCTGCCCTTCCATCTTATATAAAGTGCTGCCCAATGCAGGCAACCCTATATCGAAGGGGAAAGCCATCGGTTTCTGGACTTGGAAATGCAAAACGCAGTGAGCATAGTCCAAAACCGAGGCTTATCACTTCGAAACAAGCAGACTTTTGAATCTGCTCTGAATACAGCAGACCTATCAGTTAAAGGAGAAGGAAAGGTAAAAACTAAGTAAGCTTTATCAGAAAGGTCTATATAAATACACTAGCAAACTCAAAGTAATGCTGCTCTGAGTCCTCTGTCAAAAGAAACACTGCATTTCTTTCCTTATATCGTATTTACATGGACTTCTGTATCAGACTTCCTGTTTTCAACTTAAACCTCCAGGGCTTGAGCATGCTCAGTTTGCTCCTCTCCCCCTCCCTCCCTGCTGTAATCTGAACTCAGAGCAAGCAGGGAGAGACTCAGGCAGGAAGTGATGTCACACCAAGCTAATTTGGCAGCTGCTACCCTAGAGAACAGAGTGTCTAGAGCTGTTTACTCAGGTATGGAAAATCATTCTAAAGAATAAAAATGGTGTTCTAGCTTGCACTGTTGTGGCTAATCTATTGGTAATAAACTGCCTTTGTAGCTTTCCTTCTCCTTTAATCCATGTGGCTATGCGGTACTGCGCGCACACAAACACACACACACACACACTCCTGAATGAATGTTTTAAAGTCGGTTACATTCAGAATTTGATTATGAGCCAAGTATCAAAATAACGTAAGAAACATGTACAGAACAATCAATATTTATTTTGGTCATAAAGCGTGTTGTCAACATAAATTACATGTGCCCTTTGGGCCTCTACAAGAAATGAAATGTACCAGAAATGCAGGACAAGCCCAAATCACTAGTACAGTCTTTAACAAAAAACACCCTTATATACCAATTACAAGTTACCTGACGTTATTTGTCAATACACAGGACGGATCCTTAACAGATTTTGTGCATATTTATAATTCTGATCAGCAAATAAACTCAACATTAAAGATTTGTTATAAATCTTTCTAATCGCTTCCCTTATATTCCAGTGTATCTCAAGACTGGGAAAGGAGTCCCCCATTCTGTTTGCATTAATCAGAATATTCTAATTGTGTAAGTAGATAATAGAATAGTTTATATTATTACAGAAAGCAAAACTGGAGGCCTAAGTTGAAAAGGACCTGTATATAAACTGGTTTATGAACCAAGCATGTAAATAAATGTGTGTAAAATATCCCATTAAAAAGAAAAATGGAAATATGAATGGAATATGAATGTCATTTCATTAGGTAAGGACCCTACCTATTGTGCCCTACCTGTTTCCAAACGACAGAGGAGTACAGCAGGGGTTGTTGGCTCCATCTTGCATCACTCAATCTTCTCTTCAAATAATTGCCTACACCCTTAACCCCTGCTGTGCTACTCTGCTATTTGGGAACAGGTAGAGCAAACAGGACTGTACTGGAGACAGCAGTGACGTTTGGGAGGGGTCTTAACTTAAAGGTGAATTATCTTTAAATCATATTTTAGTATTGTATAGAATGGCGAATTCTAAGCAACATTTGAATTGGCCTTCATTTTTTCTGGGTTATTTTTCTGTATTTTTTTGATTATGGCCTCTTCCTCTAACTCTTTACAATTTTCAAATGGGGGTCACTGACCCCATCTAAAAATCAAATGCTCTGTAAGGCTACACATTTATTGTCATTGCTACTTTTATTACTCATCTTTCTATGCAGGCCTTCTCCAATTCATACTGCAGTCTCATGTTCAAATCAATGAATGGTTGTTAGGGTAATTGAGACAATAGCAACCAGATTGCTGAAACAGAAAAGTAGAGAACTGCTGAATAAAAAGCTAAATAACTTAAAAATTATAAACATAATAAAAAAAAAGTAAACCAAGAGTAAATTGTATCAGAATATCATCATACTAAAAGTAAATTTAAAGGTGAACAACCCCTTTAAGTAATTGATTTTTGTCAGGGCCAGTGACATACAAATGATTTTCAGGCACTTTCAAACTATTACAAATTAACACATTAATTTCTGGCGTTATAATATTTGACATTTTAGATATTAAGAACTGTCTTGAGTTCCTGGATTTTGTCATTGCCATTTTTTTTAGAAGTGTACGATTTCTTTTAGAAATGCTGAAGTTTTGGGAAATTCAAATTTTATCTCTTATTCCTTGCTTAACAGTTTGTATATCTTTGGTTATGATACAAGTAAGAATAATTGCACTTATATTTTCTGGTGTTTTATAAACATACTCAGAAGAAAAGAGATTCTATACAAACATTGTCCATGCAGCTGCTACGTTACTTGTGAGTCCAGGGGAACGTGAGAGTTCATGTTTGATGCACTAATAAACCGTTTAGATGTAACCTCATTTGGCACCAGTGTTTCTACAGTGCTGTCTTAAAATTTAATTTTACATCTATGCCTTACCGTGTTATTTGGTGTCAGTTCAGAATAAAGCTTTTTAAAATTCAAATTATTTAATAAAAACAATTTACACAAGCAATCGAAGGAGAGAAAAAAAGCTGCACTAAGATATGTTTAGGATCTACCGCATATAAACCACTTGTAGAAGATCTAGATGTATCCTATTAAATGTAAATTACTATACATCAAAATACCACAAATCCATTCCCAGCTCCAGAAACTTTTTTTTGATTTGTACAACTCACATTTACAGCTAAATACCTTGTGGAAACAAACCATTGCAAGTTGTCAGGTTTAGCTAGGGAGTGTGTTGGGTCCAAGGAGGGGGGGAAAAATTAGGCTTAAACAGCCTACTTCATTTTGAGTTTAATATAAAATATTACGTTAATAAAGACTCTAATGAATCAACATTGTTCTTCGTGTCTTATTACATGACTCTGAAGTTTAGGATTGGGACAAATATTTATACTTCTGGATTCCCCCGGACACACACATTCAAGCTTGGCTCTGCAGAATCCTAGAACAGAAAAAGAAAATGATCATTTTAATTGCCTTAATATGTTTGATGTATGGTTTAACACAATTACACAAGCACTTTCACACCAATTAAGTTAACCAGGCACTAGATGATTTGCTTTGATTGGTTAGGTTGCCAAACAAGTGGGGGTTTGTTTTGGATCAACCTAATTTGGCCTACTACTTGGGAGGCCAAATCAGTCAAACATCTTACCTCTGGGCCAACAGTCAGATCACAATAAGGGTCCTGGGCAGACCGGTTATGGCTCATACATAGGCCAATAAGCTACCAACTCAATCTGTAGTGGCCAGGTCTGCAGCCAATGGCCAGCTTGATTTCATGTCTGGTGAATACATCTGGTACATACAAAGTACAGTAATGCTGCCTTTCTTGCTACAGGCCAGCAAATCCAGACTGGGATTCAGAACAGGCCCTGGCATTCAGGGGTGTAACTATAGAGGAAGCAGACCCTGTGGCTGCAGGGGCACCCAGGAGGTATAGGGGCCCCATGAGGCCCTAATTCATATACAATTTCAATAAATATTGGAGAAACAAGTCAATCTCTAAACATTTTGGGGGCCTGAAAAATAATTTGCTGTGGGGCCCAGTAATATCTAGTTAAGCCACTGCTGGCATTCCCAGTACAGAGAAGCTCATTCAGCTTTCCACCTGCCCAATAAACAATGGCTGTCTCCAGCATCTTACAGCAGCCTGCCAGAACTCACAGATTGGAAGTCTGGCCCTGCAGTCCAGTATATACATCAATTAAATCTCAGCTCAAGCCTCAAGGTAGGTGAACAAGAATAGCCCACCTGCTTCCCCTGTCCTGCTCAAATTAATATATGCAAATCCAAAAAAAAAAAAATATATATAAAAAAAAGGGCACTTCATGTATTCATTTTTACATTTTTAAGGAGTGTTTTTTTGGATTCATTTATAGCAAGTATGGAGGCTTTCAAGTAGCCCCCTGCAGCAAGGACCCCCCCTCCTTTTGAACTTAGTGCTTTGTGTGTCATCCTAACACATGTGTACTGCAAATTAATAGTGTATATGTATCAGGAGCACAGTGTTTTTCACATCTTTGTTTGTGACCTATAAATAAAAATGTGTGGCCCAATGCACCACTGTGATCACGTCAAATGCTCTGGACTCCTGCAGTCACTTTCCACTCATTTCAGGTGTGTTTCAGGTTGATCCCAACCAACACACCAGTGGCAGCTATAGGAAACACCTTTCCCATTTACATGAATAAGAAGTGCCTGCAGTGCCAGTTGCCCAACAAAAATATGAAACAAAACCCATACCTTATTTAAATATTTCCTTCATTAACCAAGCCGTCAGCATAGTCATCATCATCATCATCTTCCTCCTCTTCCTTTGCTCTAAAATGCAGGTTTCTGAACTCTCTTCTGCGCATCGAAGCACAACAAGGCACAGCAGGTCCTAACAGAAACCACAAACATTTTAATCATATGAATGTGCATGAAATGTGAAAATAAATAGTGACTACTGGGAAAAATAATTTAAAAAAATATATAATAATAGATTATTGCATTTAAATGGATAAGGAATCCAAAGTAGCCCTTGGCATCTGTACGAATTTTAAAACTTCACAGGACACGGCAAAAATGGATCCAGTCATGCAGCGTTCTTTCAAGTCCATTTTGGCCAGGCTCATCTTGTAGCTTTTTTTATTGGCTCTGTGCCAACCCCAACCTCACTTGCCATCATAGAACACAATTTACAGAAGCCGCTAGGACTGCATGCTACTTTTAGTATGATATCGAGAGTGATATTCTGAGACAATTTGGTTTTGATTTTTTATTATTTGTGGTTTTTGAGTTATTTTGCTTTTTATTCAGCAGCTTTCCAGTTTTCTCTTTCATCAATCTGGTTGCTAGGGTTATGCTAGGGTCCAAATAACCTTAGCAACAATGCATTAATTTGAATAAGAGACTGGAATATGAACAGGAGAGGCCTGAATAGATAGAATAATAAAAAAAATCCATATACCCTGTTCTTCTATGAGGGGGCTGCTATATTTGTGCAGTAGGAGTCCGTTAGCATTAGAAACTGACAGGTTAAGTGACAGTCAGGTTGCCAAAACAGTCAGGTTTAGAAACTTCAAGTGACAATTAAGCAGAACTATCAGCAAAAAATGATCAACATGACCTATAGGTAACTTTTAATGTAGAACATTTGTCAGTATCACTTTAAGTATTCAAGCCAGTTGGAGTGGACAACTTTGCACGTGCACCTGCTACTTGAGAGTTCTAAAGGTCTGGGTGAGTTCCGACCAATTGTCCTACACTCCACTATCCCTTTGCAATTCCAGCATTTCTATTATGTGCTTCTCTTACATCATTTTTCATCCCAGATATCCTTTCTTTCATGCATTTTTACATTTTCCCCCCATATTTCTATACCTCTTACCTCTTCCTGTGGTTCACCTTGTGGTTCTCTAAATCTCCAGCTTCTGCAGCCTCCTTTTGTTTTAATCATTTTGCTTTTCTTCCCATTTATACATTCTGCTACTCACCATAGTCTCACTTCTGTCCCTATATACTTCTTATTACTATCTTCTGGTTTCTTTTTGCAGTGGCACTGATTATCTTGTTGTTCACCTTGAAGTTAACTTTTAGTATGCTATAGGATGGACAATTGGACAACACAATTTGTCTTTATTATTTATTTCTTATAGTTTTTTAATTATTTGCCTTTTTCTTCTGACTCTTTCCAGCTTTCAAATGGGGGGGGCATTGACCCC
Organism: Xenopus laevis; assembly: GCF_017654675.1. NCBI lineage: Eukaryota > Metazoa > Chordata > Amphibia > Anura > Pipidae > Xenopus > Xenopus laevis. The sequence goes on from NC_054383.1 coordinate 100,908,556, forward strand.
ATCCCATCCAAAACAAATGTTCCATAAGGCTACACATTTATTGCTATTGCTACTTTGTATTCCTCATCTTTCTGTTCAGACCTCTATTCATATTCCAGTCTCTTATTCAAATCAATGCATGGTTGCTAGGGTAATTTGGACCATAGCAACCAGATTGCTGAAATTGCAAACAGGAGAGCTGCTAAATAACTCCAAAGAAACCCACAAATAATAAAACATGAAAACCAATTGCAAATTGACTCAGAATATCACTCTCTACATCATGCTAAAAGTTAACTCAAAAGTGAACGACCCCTTTAAAGCATCAGCACTATGCCATACTTGCAGGTGAGCTTCTTTCTGGATAAGATGTGCAAGTGCATATTAAGTGTGTCAGTCTGTGTGTTTATGTAGAACTGCACACGTACGACCCAGTCAATTTGCTTGGTGGTTCATAGGACATTTGGTAATGCTCAACCTCCACAGATAACTACATAAATGTGCTGATGCAATATTAATATATATTAGGATGGATGATAAAATTATGTTTGATAGACATCAAGGAAAACTCACCTGCATTAGATCTGCATTTTCAAAAAAGAGCCCCAGAGGCATCGGTTGATTGCTGTCTTCATCTACAAATGGACTGCCATTCAGATAAACCTCTCTTACTTTAGAGGGCTCAGAGGATGTTTTGTGACTAAACCCTACTCCATCCTCACGGTCATCTGTTAAGCCATTACGTGAAACCTCATTCAAATCAGAAAAGGGGGATGCAGAAGGACATGTATTAACGTTTCCAGCATTGCTTTCATTAGACGCTATGTTGTCGGTTTTGCTTATGAATTCCTGTTCATCAGATTCCATCAGACCCTTTTCATCATTTTCCAACTTCTTTGGAGACTTTTTGTCTGTGTTTTTGCTAGAAACTGCCTGCAAAGAAAAAGGGTGGAAATTTAGAGTTAGTCATATGCATATGTGTATGTACATACACACACACAGTTAAAGAGAATAGAGGTCATTTACACAGGTGCAAAATTGTATACATTTACATGTTATTCACAAAGTTACTTGCACTAATACATGTTTCGGTTCAACCTGCAATCAAGTGCATGCAAATCTAACATACCAGGTAATTAATTAAACATAATCTGTTTGTAATACCACTCCATTTGATAACTGCCCTGCAACCAATATTCACAATTACATCTGGCCTTTTCTGCTGTAAGGATCAGATGATATTCATTTTTATAGAACCAACTTTAGTGAATGGAGGAAATAATTAATCAGGTTCAAACCTGAGGCAAGACCAGGAGGTTAAGAACTTTGCAATCCCCACAGCACCCAGTGTATCCATTGTTATTCTACTACAGCTATAGGGTGACATGAGCATCACTGTAATGAATAATTCATCAGAATTTGAGCATAGATGTCTAAGAGGTACTTTTATATCAGTGTGTAAAATAGAACACAAAATAAAAACACTAGCGCTGAAAATGATGCCATTTCATTGTACCTCTCAACACACCTGTCATAACAGGACAAATTCCAGGGGGAAAAGAATGTATGGTATAGGTATGGGACCTATTATCCAGAATACTAAGGATATGGGGTTTTCTGGATAACAGATCTTTCCGTAATTTGGAACTTTATACCTTAAGTCTACTATAAAATCATGTAAACATTGAATAAACCCAATAGGTTGATTTTGCTTCCAATAAGGATCTTCGTTTGGATCAAGTACAAGGTACTGTATTATTATTACAGAGAAAAAGGAAATCATTTTTAAAAACTTGGATTATTTGGATAAAATGGAGTCTATGGGAGACAGCCTTTTTTCGTAATTAGGAGCATTCTGGATAATGGGTTTTGTGATAACGAATCCTATACCGCTACTAAAAGCAGTGTAAAAGATTATATGAAAAGCTGCACTGCTAAGCTTTTTTTTTCGTCTGCAAAATAATAACTTGTTTCACATTAGAATTCTATCCTCTGCTATACATTCATGTAACTCATTACATAGATTGATAAATACATGTGATTTTACACTGAGTATGATGGCATTAAAGTGGTGATGGCTGATGTTTTTTCACCTTTATACATATGCCCCAAAGTGTTCACATTTATGTATCAACATTCATTAGGGGAGGGTGAAAGGAAGGAAAATAGGTGTTTCTGAGTTTCAATATTTTTTGAGGAGAAGCTGGAGAACTGTCCCCTGTGAAGTATTTTTCTCCAGAATTACGTGCAACGTTTCGGGGTGACCCCCTTTATCAAGCATACATACTGACCATAGTGCAAACAATATAAAGAGTGGACTTTTTCACAGAATTTTTGCTGTTTTAAACAACATGTTTTTATGTAATATTGTGTGATGTTTTTTAAAGTTTTTTTTAAAAAACAACTTTGTCACATGCTATAAGGTCGAGAGCTTTGCCTTTCAAACTGAATGTTGGTAATTGTGTATGCTAATTAATTTAATTGGTCACTCTTTATATTGTTTGCACTATGGTCAGTATGTATGCTTGAAGGGGGGTCACCCCGAAACGTTGCACGTCTGCACAAGAAATAAAAGCAAGAGAAAACCCTGCATTTCACTTGCCTTGAGTGCCAGAGTTTTTCTTATTCTACTATATTGGGGGTTGCCGTACCTCTACCCTGTGCACCAGGCGTTCTCTGTGAAGATATTAGAGTGTGCTCTGCTTCACCTTGTTCCTCATAAACATTTATCACATTGCTGCATGGAAGATCTGTTTATTGATAAGCAATGAAAACAAGAGATAAGGAGAACTCAACCCCCCTTTAGCCAAAAGTCCCCACTGGCCCCCGTTCGCTGGCCCCCCTCCCTGCCTGCCCCTTACACAGTCTTACCCGAATTGTGTCCCCTCTAGAAATACTGACAGCACATACAGAGTCAGAGCAGCGGAGCTCACGGGCAACATCTTTGGCTCTTCTGCACTATTCATAATGTCAGTGCCATAGTGGCGCATGCGCAAATGGAGCAATCTTCCGGTTCTCGACAACTGTGCATGCGCCGACAGTAACGGAAATTGCTGAAGGGAAGAAACCCGAAGACTCTGCATGTGCGGTCAGTATTTCTAGAGGGGACACAATTCGGGGGTAAGACTGTGCAGAGGGTAGGCAGGGAGGGGGGCCAGTGGGGACTTTTGGCTAAAGGGGGGTTTAGTTCTCCTTTAAAGATGGAATGAGGCGAACACCAGAGGAAGCATTTTCTACAGTGGCAGAAAAACAATGATAATACTTAATGCAATTCCTGTCACTCTTAGCTTGGATATGAATGGCATCTGTCACTGTGCACATGGGTGGATTTCAACTTAAAGGGGTTGTTCACCTTTGAGTTAACTTTTAGTATGATGTAGAGAGTGATATTCAGAGACAATTTGCAATTGGTTTTCATTTTTTATTATTTGTAGTTTTTGAGTTATTTAGCTTTTTTACTTAGCAGCTCTTCATTCTCCATCATTCTCATTCTTATAAATAATCTGGTAACTAGGATCCAAATTTCTGTAGCAACCATGCATTTATTTGAATAAGAAACGGGAATGTTAATAGGAGAGGACCCAGTGCCGGGCCACGCTGGGCAGACGCCCTAGGCAGGCTCGGCACCTGTGTAGTGTGCGCGCGCATGTGCGAATCTACGCTCGCGTGCGCACAAAGCGCGAAAAAGGCATAGAGTCGGGCAAGTAAGGGAAACGGACTTAGTCAACAGAGGAGGTACGTGCCTGGCGCCCTCCCAGCTTTGCGCTCTAGGCACGTGCCTACTCTACCTACCCCTAGTTCCAGACCTGAGGGGACCTTACTAGAAAATATGAGAAATTTGCTTTATAGATGGGGTCAGCGGCGCCCATTTGAAAGCTGGAAAGAGAAGGAGAAAAAGGCAAATAATTATGAAAGTATAAAAAATAAAGAATGAAACCCAATGGAAAAGTTGCTTAGAATTGGTCATTCTATTACATACTAAAAGTTTACTAAAAGGTGAACCACCCCTTTAAGCTAACTTTTAGCAAGTTATAGAATGGCAAATTCTAGGCATCTTTTATCTCTTTTATTATTTGCCTTCTTCTTCTGACTCTATTTAGTTTTCAAATGGGGGTCACTGACCCCATCAAAAAAAACAAATGCCCTGTAAGGCTACAAATGTATTGTTATTGCTACTTTTTATTACTCCTCTTTCTATTGAGGCCTCTTCTATTCCAGTCTCTTATTCAAATCAGTGCATGGTTGCTAGGGTAATTTGGACCCTAACAACCAGATGGCAAAAATTGCAAAATAAAAAGCTAAATAACTCAAAAACCACCAATAATAAAAAATGAAAACCAATTGCAAATTGTCTCAGAATATCTCTCTCTCTCTCTCTACATCATACTAAAAGTTAATTTAAAGGCGAAGAACCCCTTTAAAACATACTGCGATTGGATTATCAACCCTTCCAGTACCAATAGTCAGGGCACATTAAATGTTACAAAACACAAGAGTAGGCAAAGCAAGCAGAAAAAGGAGGAGCCCTGTATGGAACAATAGCAGACAGTATGAACCTGGCCATGTCAATGTTACTCGCCAGAGCCCTCATTATGCAGATGGTTGGCACAAGTGCAGGCAGCAAGGACAGTGCTGGACAAATGCAGGTCCTTACTAGGCACCCTTAGTCACATGGTCTGCTGTACTCTTATTAAACCACAGTTTCCCATTATGCTTTACTAAAGGGGTCGTTCACCTTTAAATTTATTTTCAGTATGGTATAGAATGGCTAATTCTAAGCAACTTTTTAATTGGTCTTCACAGTTTATTTTTTTTTTATAGTTTTTGAATTATTTGCCTTTTTCTTCTGTCTCTTTCCAGTTTTCAAATGGGGTAACTGATGTTATCTAAAAAGAAATGTTCTCAATTCAGGCCCTCTCCTTTTCATATGCCTGTCTCCTATTCAAATCAATGCATGGTTGCTAGGGTTATTTGGACCCTAGCAACCAGTTTGCTGAAATTACAATGTGGAAGCTGCCGAACAAAAAGCTAAATGACTGAAAAACAACAACTAATAGAAAATGAAAACCAATTGCAAATTGTCTCAGAATATCAATCTCTACATCATACCATGAGTTAACTTAAAGGTCAACAACCCCTTTAATGCGATTTACAGAATCACATTAATATCTGCTCGATAAGATAGGTGCCTGCTGTGACAGAGTAAAGAGAGAACCAATACCCCCATGAGCACCATCAGCTGCCAATCCAACTATTCAAGTCACAGCTATATAGTTAAAGGACAAGTCAACCCAAAATAAATATTTGCCTAATAAAAGAAAACATGATTCTAAGCAACTTTCCGATTGTCTTGTCTTACATTGTATCAACAGTCTGAGCCATCAGGGCAGAGAATAGAAAGGGACAAACACTGCTTTCAGTAGCAATACATATACAAAGAACTTAAAAACCATAGAAAAAATGTCAAGAATGTATATTGCAAAGTTGCTTAGAATTATGTTTTCTTTTAGTATGCAAAATAATTGTTTTGGTTGACATTCCCTTTAAATCTCCTTGGGTGATGTGGCTAACCACAGATTTTACTTGCAGTTAGTCCTCTTGAAATATATATAGATACATATGGCCTTGAAGCAGCTATATGAAGGGCATAACCATTTATTAGAAGAAATAGGAGACATCTAGACAGATCTGATCATGTGTATTTGGGGGGGGGGGTGCAAGGTCATCCAGTTAACCAATGGAATCATCTCACAACAGAATTAATACATTTTGATGACACTCTGTATCAGATGAGGTTAATCCATACGTAATTCTGTTTTCAGATTGATGCTGCCTAAGCAACTATAAGTAGATTTTCAATGTACCCTAGTACAATGGGATGTTTGCCTCAGTTTCAGCCACACTGTACAATATGGTACAGATATATGTGTGTGAGCAAAAGTCAGGGCTATAATCATTTATAAATTTGCATTCATTTGAACTGATTGCAACTAAACTATGAATGGCGCTGCAAGGAATGTTTTTCCAGATACTTATACAGAATAAGCAAGTAAAACAAGGTGCTGAAGAGCACTTACAGATATGCTAAGGGTAGAGGGAAATAAGTGTTTTTCTGGAAGCTAAAAATTAGGGATGCACTGAATCTACTACTTTGGGATTCGGCCAAACCCCCTGAATCCTTTGTGATAGATTCGGCTGAATACAGAACCAAATCCTAATTTGCATATAAAAATCAGGATCGGCGAGTTCACTTAAAAATGTTTTTACTTCCTTGTTTTGTGACGAAAAGTCACATGATTTTAAAGGAAACATATTATGTAAAAAAACAAGAATGTACCAGTGTATTAAACTCTTTTAGATATAGAAGGAATGTTCTTTAAAAAGTTGTGTTTTTGGTTACTTTATTGAAAAATTCTGCAATAACCCTCCTAGTCCTGCCCATCTGTTCTACTTCCTGCTGCCTCCTTTCCCAGGCTGTGCAGGGGAGCTTGTGGCACTCTGTACACTGCACTGTAGGATAGGAACCAATCAGCAGCTAGGCTGACCTGATAGGGAACTGAAGCATGCCTTTGCTTGTGTGACTGCAGGGCTGTGATTGGTTATCCCACTCCTACTTTTACTGTGCCTCTGGCAGGGACCTTTAGGACACAGACACACCCACCCTTTATTTGAAAAAGGAGAACATCTATGGGGATTTCAAATAAAGGGGCTAATTTTGAAGACAATATTAATTTACAACTAAAAGTAAAACCAGCCCCATATATAGGGATGCACCAAAGTCCCTATTGTGAAAGAATCGGCCGAATACCGAACCGAACCCTAATTTGCATATGCAAATTAAGGGTGGAAAGAATTTACTTCCTTGTTTTGTGACAAAAAGTCACGTGATTTCCCTCCCCACTCCTAATTTGCAGCAAATTAAGGTCCGGATTCAGTTCGGCCGGGCAGAAGGATTCAGCAGAATCCGAATCCTGCTGAAAAAGGCAAATCCTGGACGAATCCCGAACCGAATCCTGGATTCGGTGCATCCTTACCCATATAGTATACATTATTGCCTACAAAATTAGAGGGGTTTCATATATCGCATGTCTCCTTTAAGGATTTGGTTCATCCAGGCACGAGGATTTGGGCGAATCCTGGTGAAAAAGGAAATATCCGGGCCGAAAACCGAACCAAATCCTGGATTCAGCGCATCCCTACTAAAAATAGGATACAGAAAAGAGTTACTGCAAAAACGACATGACTGTACCTTGGAGATCTCCAGCCACTGACAGTGGGAGCATGGACCATCAACTCTTTGGCACTAAATCCATCTTCATGCCCAGATGAACTTACAACAACAAATCCAAGCTTGTGGGGCATTATGCAGGTCTATAGGTAAAACAATCACATGTCACTCAAAGCACAGCATTTAAACCATCTCAGCTAAAGCTTGAAAACAGATAAATCTAGAAATGTACTATATGCCTATGGTTTACTGTGTTACCTCAGTAGAGCAGTAGCCATATAATGGGCTCATTAATATCACTGCCCTCAAACATGACCTTAACGGCTCCATATCTTTTCTTATCTTAAGCGGCTTTCACTGGTCAGCAAAAAACAGAGGGTACTGTACCACTAGTCTATCATAATCTTTGTTGGGGTATTAGACCTAAATCTCTTCTGTTTTATTGCAGTTTGGCGATACAACTTTATTAGTTTAGAAGGTTGTCCCAAAATGTCTAAAATTGCCTGCCATTCCCATCATATAAGCACCTGTCATGCTAGTGCTTAAAGGCAGAGGTGGGTAAATGCAGTAGCAGTGCCAGATATAGAAACGAATGTACTTTATACTGATGCGCCAAACCAGATATGTATTAAAATGTGCAATGGAGATGGTACACTGGTATTTACCACTTACTACAGGGCCGCTGTCTGTGTATAAATGAAAATGTAACCGACGAATCAAAGCAAATGAAATTGTCCTATGGATTAAACTACTTAAGTCACTAGGAGTTAAACTATTAGCTATATTGTAGGGCTGCTGAAAGATGACAGGCATAGACAGTCACTACTTCAAGGAGAAGTAAAGTCATTTTACCTTGGGGGTGCAACAAGTTAGGCATCGACCAAGTGGTTATATTTGCTTACCTGACACCCCGAGCCGGTGCTCCTATCAGCAGAAAACTGTACTGATCCTATTTTATTAGGGGTGACATCACTAAACACTAGGGATGCACCGAATCCACTTTTTGGGATTCGGCCGAATCCCTGAATCCTTCATGAAAGATTCGGCCGAATACTGAACCGAATCTGCATATTCAAATTAGGGGAGGGTAAGGAAAAGGTGGGGGAAATGTTTTTTTACTTCCTTGTTTTGTGACAAAAATTCACGTGATTTCCCTTCCCACATCTAATTTACATATGCAAATTAGGATTTGGTTGGGCCATGCACAAGGATTTCGACCGAATCCGAATCCTGCTTAAAAAGGCCCAATCCTGACCAAATCCGGATTCGGTGCATCCCTACTAAACACAATTAGGGTACTGGAAGTCACAGAATAATTCCACCACTTTACAAAAGTATGAGGCTGAAGGCAGAATTATTTCTTAATAAACAAGTTATGGAGAGTCACTTGATGCAAATGACTTCACTAAGCATGACTGATGACATCCAGGGTCGGACTGGGGGGCCCTGGGGCCACCGGGACCTCTGTCCAGGGCCCCCTCTGGCCCCCCTACTGTGAGGTGCCGATCGGGCCACACGCATGAATGCGCACACAGCGCGCATGCGCGAACAGCAGGCACATGCGCTGCGCCGAAAGAAAACTTTTTTTTTTTTTTAGAATTCCTATATCAGAAGAGGGGTCTGGCCCGGCAGGGCCCATGAGGGTCGGGGCCCACGGGTTTTTTCCCGGTTTCCCGCCGGGGCCAGTCCGACACTGATGACATCACACAGCTCACTTTATAAAGTCAAAGTTTACAGGACATTGATGGCTTACGAGTATTGTATATATATATTAGGGATGCACCGAATCCAGGATGCGGTTTGTCATTCAGCCTTTTTCAGCAGGATTTGGATTCCCCAAAATCCTTGGGCCTAGCCGAACCAAATTTGCATATGTAAATTAGGGGCGGGTAGGGATATCACGTGACTTTTCATTTCCAAGGAAAAAAAAACTTAGTTTGTGACGAATCCCAAATAGTGGATTTGGTGCATTCCTAATATATATATATATATATATTATATATATATATATATATATATATATATATATATATATATATAGGCAGGGGTATTCAGGTTTTATCAAAATGAAGACGTTTCTCCAATCTTAACATTGTCACGTACAAATAAAGACAATGAAGATTTTAAAGGGGAACTATCGCGAAAATGAATATAAATTAATTATTAATATAAGCTTCATCGTACTGAAACTTGGTAAATACAATCAATTAAAAATTCTATATCGTTTCTGAAATAAAGTTTATCCTCACTATCCCTCTCTCAGCATCTGTTTCTCTTCATTCTCTCTTCATGCAGCAGTTGGGTGTCAGATAATCACTGACAGTTACATCCAATAGATCTTATAGGGGGGTTCCCTTTGTGATCAGATGTGTTAGAATTGATTCAAATCACTAATTCCACTTCAAACAAATAGTGTGAGCTGTAACACATGTTCTAGACAAAAGGAGCCTCCTATAAGAGATGTTGGATTGAGATGTCCTTCACACTCACACTCACAACTCCTGCATGAAGAAACAATGAAGAGGCAGATGCTGAGAGGAGGAGACTGAAAAGGAATTCGAATATTTCAGAAATGGTTTAGAATTTTTAATTGATATTAAAAAAACATGTTATTTGTGTGATGATGAAGCTTCTATGAAATGTTCATGTACCGCTAGTTCCCCTATCAATGGCCTGTGTGGAAGTGGAGGAGCCCAGTGTTCCGGCAAAGGGAACTGTTCGCTATGTATTAAGGCATGAAAAGTGATGGGCAGCAGCAGCAGCAGCAGGTAACGCCCCACAGCCCCATGGAACCTGCTGGAACCGACATAAAGGCAACTGTGCGCGCCCTCAGCCCAAATCACTTACCCGGACTCTAAAGCCCTTGACGCTACGAGACAGGAAGCGGCGAATGCCGGGAACTCCTTCAGGTCACGCAATAATCCCCCCGGTTCAAGCAGAGTTATTCACAGCACAAAACAAACTTCACCGCTCCTAAGGCCTGACGGACTTTCTGTCGCAAGGCCTGAGTTTTAATCGCTGCACAAAATATCAGCGGCCGAGTCCCAGAGGCGATACACAGAACCGGCCCCCGTTCCACCGCTCCTTCTCTCCCATCTCCATAACCACCGCTTGACAACAACCCAAGTACTGCGCAAGCGCAAAATGACTTGAAGCAAAGCATTCTGGGAGATGGAGTTCGGCTGCGAACCGGAGCGCTTGGTTATGCGGCAGAGCGCAGGGAAGGAGTGAGCATGCGTGTCAGGAGATAAGAATGGTATAGTAGCTGTACCTCCGCCGAGAAAAAAGATCCGGTGTTACAAACCAGGACATTACACATCGAGCAGAAGTACGGGATTGCCTGCAAGAACCTGGCGGAACTGAAGCAGAAGGCATGCAGGAAACGTCACGTGTGTCTGTGTGTAGATAGAAGGGACTGGGATATGAGTTCAGCTGCCCGAACACTCGCTCTGAGGGTACAAGTAGCTTTGCCATTGTGCCATAATACCATAGCGGTTCGTTGATAAGGGACTACTTTTGCTGTGCTACTTATTCTGCTGCAGTTTAGCTGCTTAAAGGGAATCTTACCCCAAAACATTTTTATTGCGCAATGGAAGCAGCATTTATACATTTGTAACTGTATTTGCACTGGAAAGCAGAATGAGTTATTATTTCTTTTCTTTGGTTGTGACTGGTGAAACAATGTAGCACTCATCAGTTTCCTCCACGTTTGTTCATCAGCTGCTATTGTGCTACTTACATTCAGAACAAGCAATGTAGCCAATATAAACTGCTTTCAGTGACAATTGCATTTAGTTATAACTTTAAAAACCACTACAACACTGTAAATTTCTTTACCTTTATATTTACCTTTATATATAGATGTCATGAATTTTAGAGTTTTTTTTATACCTTAAATGGTTTCTTATCTAAAGGGATACTGTCATGGGAAAACATGTTTTTTCTCTCAAAACACATCAGTTTATAGTGCTGCTCCAGCAGAATTCTGCACTGAAATCCATTTTTCAAAAGGGCAAACAAATTTTGTTATATTCAATTTTGAAATCTGAGATGGGGCTAGGCATATTGTCAATTTCCCAGCTGCCCCCAGTCATGTGACTTGTGCTCTGATGAACTTCAGCCACTCGTTACTGCTGTACTGCAAGTTGGAGTGATATCACCCCCTCCCTTTCCCCCCAGCAGCCTAACAACAGAACAATGGGAAGGTAACCAGATAGCAGCTCCCTAAAACAAGATAACAGCTCCCACTGAGACTGCTCCAGTTACATTAAGTAGGAGAAATAACAGCCTGCCAGAAAGTAGTTCTATCCTAAAGTGCAGGCACATGTCACATGACTGGGGCAGCTGGGAAACTGACAATATATCTTACCCCATGTCTGATTTCAAAATTGAATATAAAAAAATCTGTTTGCTCTTTTGAGAAATGAATGTCAGTGCAGAATTCTGCTGAAGCAGCACTATTAACTGATGTGTTTTAGAAAAAACTTGTTTTTTCATGACAGTATCCCTTTAAGAACTTGAAAAATATGAATCAGCAAGGTCGGGGGTTGACGACCCAAAAACTCTAATTGATCGAGTTTTTGGCGGAAAAAACCTTGAACTTTCGGGCAATACCCTCTGAAAAAACTCGACATCATGAAAACTATTTAAAACTGATTTAAGGGACCTCTGTCATTCTAGCTATTTTTAGAGTAGGGTTATAATAAATCTCGAAAAATTTGTTTTTTTTTTTTTTTTAAAAAACGTGAAAAATTTGTTGTGTTTTTTCACCGGAACAATGGATTTTTGACCAAAAAATTAACCTTGAAAACATGAATTATTGTGGAAAAAAACAACTTGATCCTTCATGAATCTGCCCCTCAGTCATCTGGGAACCTTCATTGGAAAAAACCCCATAATATCCCCCCCCCTGTCAGACATATTTATTGGAAGAGAAGCAAAATCCACGTTGGTCATGTCATAACCACACCCACCTTTGTTACATGACGTTAAGGGGGTTATTTACTAAACTCCTGGGAGCAGGCACACGGATCGCTTTGTTTTCCGAAGTTGTCCGTAGTTTCCTCACGAGGAAACTTTGGGCGACTTCGGAAAACAAAGCGCTCCATGTGCCTGCCCCCAGGCAATTTACATTTTAGCTGGCGGAAGGCAGATCGAGGAGATTAGTCGCCACGAAGAAGAGATTTGTCGCCTGGCGACTAATCTCCCCGAATCTGCCTGTGTGGCCAGACCCTTAGACTTCACTCTACTAGATACTGCATAGGCTCCCTACTATTCCTCCTTTTCAACAATACTAAATACTTTCCTTTGATGCAGATGCCTGCACTTCTAAACATTCCATCAATCATTACAGTAATAGAGAAAGCCGAATTATTTCAGTACCTGGAACCTGGACCACATGCAAGTGTCACTTTGTATTGGTGCTTTGTACACAGCGTCTTCAGCCAAACTGTCCCATTACAGCTATAGATCCAAATATATACATCTCAATCCATAGTTTTGTTTTTCTTTATTTTTATACATAATTTTACACCTATGCAAAGCTCAGGGACCCCAACTCTCACCCATAAGTGTTCAGTTTTAACTCTCCGCTAACTTATGTTTTGTATTACACAAGGCAAACCATACACTTTTGGTGGCCCCCAGTTCCAAGCCTCCAACAGTGGGGTACTGGCAGGTCTTGTAGCTTACAACAAAGATTCCTGATTCCCCAGCCTCTCCAATTTCTAAGCTTGGTGTCCGGAAGAGAGGTCGGCACCTCTCCAATATGTATAAGAACAAAAGAATCACCAGACACTCGACAGCAGGTGAAGCGGGGCGAACCCCTGAGTGTTTAATTAAAGTCTTGTGATGTAATGTTTTGGGGGCGGACCCCTTCATCAGACATGCAAAGTAGCGTGCACACGCCTCAGAAATAGCCCTCATAATTAAGAACAATTACAACATGTTAACAATTCAGATTTCCTGATGCAAAGCACCGGCATATGCCAATGCATTTATGGATTCATTTGTGAACACTCATATTTTACAACAAGAAAGAAACATAACGTCAAAGTTTTTTTTACTTGTGACAGTACTAACATTGTGTACTGTATTAAATGCCCGTGTGGGTTGGCGGATATAGGGCAGACAGGCAGAAGTATAAAAATACATTTAAACGAACACAAATCAGTTATCCGCAACCATGTACCCCCCAAAGAGGAGGAAAGAACAGGGTCAGAGGAAAAAAAAGAAAAGAAACTAATCTGGCACGACATTTTCACCAACAGGGACATAGGGTTTGTCAATTGAGATGGCAAATCTTAGAAAAAGTAAATGGCAGCAACCAGAAGGAAATAAAAAAGAGACTATTACAAAAGGAGTGCTTCTGGATATGGCTGCTACAGGCAAAACAGCCACAAGGGTTAAACGAGGAGATTAACTTGAATTGTTACTTATAAATCTATTTGTATCTATTATGTTCCTGTACCTAATTTGTTGTAGTTACAATGTTTCATTTATCCCCTTCAGTGAACGAGACTAAGACCAGGGAAAGTTTTCACTCAGGGTGAAGTAGTTCCTTTTCCTTTATTATTAGTATTGTTGTTCTTAAACTTTGTACTCTTTTTGATATGTGTAAATGTTTTTAACTTTATTATCACTGGTTTTTAGGCAATATTGTATCTTGCATTAACATGTTGGATAAACTGATAATGGAAAAGAAGAAAACACTGGATACTTTCACATATATGCGGATCACAGGATGGTTTTATCCACCGTTTTTTATTCATAATGTCTTTTCACAATTTTTTTTATTCATAATGCTATCTTTTATCATATTATGTAATACACAAGTGGTTACTAGTAAATTATTGTTTTTGGCAAGCATGTTGTGCTTTGCATCAGGAAATCTGAATTGTTAACATGTTGTAATTGTTCTTAATTATGAGGGCTATTTATGAGGCGTGTGCACGCTACTTTGCATGTCTGACGAAGGGGTCCACCCCCAAAACGTTACATCACAAGACTTGAAATAAACACTCAGGGGTTCGCCCCGCTTCACCTGCTGTCGAGTGTCTGGTGATTCTTTTGTTCTTGTACTAGCAGGACTCCCATCCGGAGCCACATTCATGGAGAGTGGGCTAAGCTGCTGCAAAAAGTGGTGGGGTTTTGGCAGCAGTTGGTCGGCTGAGTTTGTTTGTATGGGGAGTGGAGCCAGGTGGGTGTAGATTGCCTAATCTAATAGGGATATTTATCAAATTTCTATCAAATCTATTAGCACCCTTTTAATAACTATGCCAGTGAATAATGAGCGGTTTCCTTTAGAGGAGGTGCTCTAATATCAGAAGATTAACATCCTGTACTTATTTGATATTTAGTATTTTTGTCTGGGATGCCTAGGTTGTAATGCCAGAAAATGCACATTCTGTACTTCCTTGATATTTAGTATTTTTGACTGGGATGTCGAGCTACAACTCACAAAGGAAAACTTTGCCCCCAAAATGAATATTTAAGCAAGAGATAGTTTATATCATATTAAGTGGCATATTAAAGAATCTTACCAAACTGGTATACAGTAGAACCCCCATTATATGTTTTTCAGGGGACCAGAAAAAAATTATATAAAATCCAGGAAAATGTAAAATCAGGGAAACGTATTATGCATAAATATAGGTGGGACCACAAAACAACAATGTAAAATGAGGGGAAACTTAAAATCAGGGGATGTAAAATGGGGGTTCTACTGTATATATTAAAGTAAATATTGCCCTTTTACATCTCGTACCTTGAACCCCCATTTTATGATGGTCTCTGTGCTGCCTCAGAGATCACCAGACAAGAAATACCGCAGCTCTAAGTGTAACAGAAAGAAGTGTGGGAAGCAAAAGACTGAACTCTGTTTTTTAATTGGCTCATGTGACCGAACATATATGGGTTGTTTGCTTTGTTTGTGTGCACCGTGAATCCTATGATCCCAGGGGGCGGCCCTTATTTTTTAAAATGGCAATTTTCTATTTATGGTTACCCAATAGCACATACTACTAAAAAAGTATATTATTATGAAAATGGTTTATTTACATGAAGCAGGTTTTTACATATGGGCTGTTTTATGCAATATCTTTTTATAGAGACCTACATTGTCTGGGGGGTATAGTTAGTTAAGTTAGAGTCTCCTAACAGGATAAAATCCAACCTAATGAAAACAACCTAATGAGAGTAATGGGCTCAGCCTGCCCCTTCTTATGGACTGACAACTTAAATGTTTGCTCACTTAAAAGTATCATGTCCAGATTACAGACATTTCTGATAACTCTCAAAGTGTTTTTATGCCCCCCCCCCCCCGGCATACCGATAAATCTGTAGTCCCTTTTATGGTGTCATCATTGTACAGTTGTAGTATGCAGTAATATGGACACTTAAACCTTATATTAGATTTTTTCCCCCTACTATGTGAAAAGTTGCACTGCACTGGTTTTGTGCAAGTGATTGGGACTGGGTTGTATAATCCACAGGGGAAGAGGAGGAGGCATATGGATTTAACACAACTTACATTTTTCACATATGAATGATGAGGGATATCCCTATAGTCAGCACCAACCATCTGTTTTTTTGGTGTGCTATCACCGTTAATGTGGATATGATCTTAAAAGTTCTTGTGGTAATGTGGGTGTGGTTTACAGTGGATGTGCTTTAAAAGGGGGAGTGGTCAACACTGACTTCCATTATCGACTCTTTACCACGTAGGCCAGAACAATTTCGGCCCTCGGTACCACAGAAGTTGGTCAGCACTGACCTGCAGCAATTAACCAAACCAGGCTCCCTGTATACTTCTGCACGGTCTAAAATACTGGATTTTCTCTCTCTATTTTCATGCACTGGGCCTGCTTATAGCTCATAGTGATCTGATTTGTAGTTATGGAGGAAATGTAACAGCTAATATAGTAATTCATGTAGCTAAAATAACTGGAAACAGTATATGCTATTCAATGTACAGTATCTAAACGACTCTTTGGCTAGATGAATACATTTTTGGACCAAGAAGCTTTGTATTTAAATATGCCCCAAGGGTCTTGGAAAATTTGCAAGCGGTAAATCATAACTGGATTAAGATTTTAAAGTGGACAGTTCTAAAGGGCAACTAGTACATCATCACATACAATAGTTATTTATTAGAAACTTATCAGGACTGCACCAGGTTTGAAATACCAACATGCCTAGATATGGACTAAGAGATCATAAGGAATTCCTTTGATTCTACACTCCAATAATTCAGCCCTAATTTATACTCTGCCTCTTTGACCCACATTATCTTGTACCTTATCTGCAGATCCCCTGGTAAATGACTGACACATAGATTGATATTCCTTTTTGTTGCCTTTTTTATGAGCTGAATGTTGTATATATACCAAAAGGGTTGCCCTGTAACAGGGGTTGAAAGTGAAATCTCTGATTAATCATGGACTTATTCCAGGTCATGATTTCTCATTGCATTTGAATATTAAAAGGCCCATTAATGGCTATTAATAACAGAATAGTATAAACAGTGCAAGAAATAATTTGACTGAAATTACTCATAAATTTAGTAACCGCAAATACCCATCTAAAGTTAGCATAGGGAATGTGCTGTCATTTATGTAAATAATGGAATTTCTGCCATTATAGCATGCATATTAAATCTGCAAAGACAAAGCTCCACTATTACATGTATAAAATACCAGCATGGGGAATGTCACAATTATGACATGAACAACTAAGTACAACAAATTCCAGTATATTCTTTTCATACAGTTGAACTGGAGATATTAAAGATATTCTCTAAGAAATTTGTATCAGGTTATAAAACGATTTGGTCCAGCCAATCAATTGACAGTTTATTTTTAAAGGAATCAATGGGAAAACAGGAGTAGAAGGGAAAAAAAAGACTGTCAGATGTAGAAACTCAATAGCCAAATTGGAAAAACCACAACGGTCATAAGAAACAGTTTAGTAAAAGCTGCCAGCCATCCTATTATTGTTTTTCATCTAATAACTTTAGATATAAATAATCACTTTTACTAGGAGGTATAATACTGACAAACTGCCAATCCTATTATAGTGCCATGCTATAGTTTCAGAAGTAATAGGCATTCAAAGCAAACAGGGGTGTAACAACAGCATCTCCAACTGCTGGGTGGCCCAGGAATGTAGTAGGACTGTTAGAGATCCTGAGTCCATCCTCACAGTTCAAGGGTTTCTTGCTTCAATTAGGACACTGGCACAATTATATTTCCTTAAAATAACTCATACCATACTAACCACAGAGAACCAAAGGCCACTCCAATATATCCTTTCCACAGAGACCATTAACAATATGCCAGCTTGCTGATAAATCACATGAAGTAATTGATACAACTATCCCCACTTGTGTGCCCAGGACCCTAATATTTTACAGGGGGCAATAAAATCAGGTCAGTATAATTTGATTCACCATCTGGCCAATAATATGCTTGAACATTCAGTAACAATTAACTAAGGTAAGTTAATGTATCAAATTTATTGTATGCAGCTTTAAGTACAGACAGATCACTGATTGGCATTTGCTAGTCACTTCTTCCCACAATAATCTTACATTCTTGTACAATTAAGCAATAGAAAGCCCCCAGAAGGAGGCCAAGGATTCTGGTCTGACAACTTTATATCTAACAAAAGGCCATGCTTGAGTATGAAAAGCAATTTTATTGTCTACACCAACTAGTAACTTCCTTCATACATGTACTGTAACAACCATTTGTATGTATATTTATTAAAAAAACAAATGTTAACATACTGAAAGATCCAGTTGTTTAGTCAGGTGGTCAAATGTATCTATTGCCCTTTGGTGTGCAAAAATTGGGCTGTTCTTATTCCTTGACCGAATCTCATCCAAGGGCCTTCAACTTATAGGAGCCCATTTATTAAACCTCAAATTTATCTGGTTGGGTTTTTGAAGGGGAAAACTCACCGAATTTTTAGAGATTTATTATATCCCAAAGCTGCTAAATACTTCATCTCAAACCAGTGGAGGTCATGAAGAAGTCCATGGCAGATGCCCCTTAAGTTGTTTCTTGACATCGTGATCTGCACTGGGATTTTCGTCCCATAATCCAATAAACTCGAGTTTTCAGACCTTCAAACACAATTCGAATTGACGCTCAATTTTATCCCAACATGATTTTGCTCCAACTTTTACAAGAACAATTATTTATAAATGAGTTAAATTCGTGAATGAGTTAGGTCGACTTTATTTTAATAGAAAATTTGATTAATTTGAGTTTTAATAAATAACCCCCAGTGTTTTGTCTTTTAGAGTTTCCTTGGCCATTTGCTGCCTTTGCAAGTATCATATATAGAAGCTAAAGTATCTGGTTCCCAACTCTTGATTTTGTCATGTCTTTTTATTGCAAAATTATTTCTCATTTTCTATTTAAAAAAGCTAAATGGATAAGTGGTATAGAGGCAGGGTGATAGATCATTGATGCATTTATTCTAATTATGGAACTACAGGGCCTGTGCTAACCTGGGAATATTGATTGTAACCCAATACCCCAATCCCGTATATAACCTTATGGATCCGGGAGAACATTCGATCCATGGACTTGCATCATACATTCTGTGTCCCTTGTTCCAAATGATAACAATGCTTTGTTACAGTATTGGTGTTACGAATCTCCTGCAGAGAACATTGAGTTGCATCACTGTCTATTGTAATATACATATATATTGTAATATATATATATATATATATATATATATATATATATATATATATATATATATATATATATATATATATATATATATATATATATATAATTGCTGTTCAGGAACAAGTGTCTATTTACTGTTATATTTTGATGAATGTGTATTTATTTAATAATGGGATGCTCAGGGCTCTCAGACACCCTTATTGTATATTACATAGTAAGTTTGGTGCTCAATGATGGACAATACGGCAACCTCCTAATATATATGTAAAAGAAGCACACTGGCACACCAGACATGTAGATGCAGGGAAACCCTTGCAAAGTTTTAAACGCAGAAGTGCAACTTTCAGGGCTCACCTTCCAGGTTTACAGTACTTCATGTGGTCTGGATCCCTACAATAGACGTTGAACAAGGATAGAAAAACAGCCTGTTTCCCTTGTCAGTATTTGGTACCTTCACTACAAGCAAGCAGAGCCTACAGGAGACCTATTCCCATCTATCCTATACTTGGTGAAGGGCCACCCCTTGCAAATCACCATGTTACAGTAATGCAAGAAATGGTTATCAACCTAAGGGCCAATGAACTTGGTATGCAAAATAAGTATAAATGGTACATGGGGTTTTAATTAATTGAAGCCATGGGGGCCATTAAACCTATGGGTCCCTACACCATTTTTAAAGAACAACCATTTTAACCCCTCAGGGTTCAAAAAGAGGCAATCCTCTATGACATGATAAGCATGAGAACATCTATTTGAATTAGGAGGTTTCATCTTAGCTGCAAAAAATATTTTTATTACAGGAAGAGTTGTGGATTTTCTCCCTGAATCAGTTCTACTGGCAGATACATTAGAAAGCTTCAAGAAAGGGTTGGGTGGGAAAGTGAGAAAATAAGTTCCTAAAATGAACTCTTAGTACAAAATTGATCCAGAGACTGGGCTTACTTTCCATCAAGGTATATTGGAGAGGTTCAATTGGTTTTTTTTTTAAAAAAGATTGAATTCAATGTACTTTTGTCAACCTTATCTATTTTGTTACTATTTCTTACTATTAGTATTTCTTATTAGTATGATTTATTATTATTATGATTTATTATTATTAAGATCTATATTGAAATGAACGGCTCTTCTGGAGCGCTAGAGGGAATACAATATTGCAGACATTTACCCTGGCACACTGCACCATGTTAAAAATGGCACTAGCCATCTCACTTGCTGCAAGAAAAGATATTGATGGAACCCATTAATAGAACACAGGAATTACCAGCAGGACCAGGATGGATAAAACAAGCACATAAGACTGTTTATGGGATTTTGTCCAGGTCATTAAAACTAATATTAAAAGGAAGATGGATATGAGTGGGCTTGGAGGTTATTAACAATGTCTCCCAATTAAAAAACATACAATAGGGGCCAATGTATTTTTAATATGTTTATTATTTAAAATATAATATTGATGTAAATCTTGTGAATCGCTGTTGTCAATCTTCTAGCTGCCATCGGGACCAAGTTTTTCTGCGGGGCCCAAAGATGACATAGGGCCCCTGTACATGTGCCCCCGTCCCTCCCCCGATGGCTGCCATGATGTTTTCTTACTTCAGTGCTTCATTTCTAAGGAGAGATTGCTCAGTGTTAGCCATGGAGACGGTATGTGTATAATTCTGAAATTTGTTATTTTTTTAAACATTTATTTACTATTATTTATATCTCATTCCCTTTGCTGCTAATTTAAAGGTCAACTATAACTACTACAACTAATAACATTTTCTCCCATCTCATCATATTTATCTCTCTCATAGATTTGGCCTAGTTCAGTGACCTCTGCCCTAATACAATCTCACCCTTTATTATGGGCGCTTTAGTTACAGAATTATAGTATATTTATGAAAGCCAGAGAATATTGTATGAATAAGAGCAGTAGATGGATATGGTCTATACATCAAGTTAACTATAATGAGAATCAACAGTTCCCTTACCTCTCTGCAGGTGCCACTTGATATTACTTTTCACACCCCTTTCATTCCAGATGTTGCGAACGAAGGGGTGTGACAGTAGCTGCTCTGCAGATGGCCTCCAATCCGGATTTTTCTGGAGGCATTTCTTTATAAAATCATGGAAGTTGTCACTCCTGGAAAAAAGAAACAAATGCAAAATTATAATTGTTCATGTTGTATAATAACTAAATTCCCAGAGCTCATGCATTTAAAAGACTGGAAATAGAACCAGCACAGCCATGTGCCCTATATACCCCATAAGCTTCTATTTTATGGAAAGTCCTTTTGTTAAACATTGTGAGCTTGATCATGTTACTCTGTGCCTAATTAACAACACAGACAAAGCATAACAAGACAAAAGCTTTTGAAGAAGGTAATAGACAGTGAGATCCTTCCCTTCTAATGGTTCAACTGATCTGCTTGATTAGGGGGGTCTATTTTGCTTACTTACTAACCCTAAATTATTAGAGTACATTTACCTTCTACCATAATATGATGTCTCTGGTTTTGCCAACATCTTGGCCTAGCTTTTATTGGCTGCCAGATAATAACCCCAAGCATGAGCTCCTGCACCTGAGCATTTACACATATAACACTTTATCTTCCCCCTTACTTCTTTCCCATTTATCTCTTCCCTATCCTTACTTCACCCCAATGTCCCCCTGCCATAACTTCTCCCTTGCCTATTTCCCCAAATGTTTCCTTGACTCTCTCATTTGTACACCCCTTTACCACATTATCAATATCCCTACATTCTCCTCATTTCCTTTTCATTCCCCACCCTCTCCACCTCACCCTCTTTTCCTGTTTCAGTGGAAATCACTCACCATGAGTCCCATAGCAATACTGGAGCGGGACCATGCATTATTCTTTTGATGCGTGCATGGCTGGGAAATCTGCTGAATGCTAGGTTGGAAGAAAATACAAGATGAGAATATGATTGACAATCACAACATTACTTGAAAAACAACAAATCTTGAAAAAATCTAATTAACTTAATTGTATATTTGTTACTTGATTGCCAGCATACTGACAAAATAACGGTATTGGAACTGGCAAATTCAAATTTTAGTAAATCAGCCCCTTACTAACCAGCCCCATAGTTTTCAATATTTAATAATATCCCGTGTTAAAGCGTGACACCTAAATGTCCTCTAACCTTTTTACAAACAGTTCTTTATGCACTATAGCACACACACTGGGGTTTACTTACGGTAGTATCCTTCTGCCATTTCAAGGGCGGAGATTCCCAGTGACCATACATCAGCCTACATATTGAAATATGGAAGAAAAGGCAACTATTAGAAAAGAATATACACAGGTCACATGAAAAAAACAATTACAGATCATTCAGATTCTTTTATCTATGCATCTGCAACCTCACAATAATTCTATTTTGTAAGAAAATATAGTAAAACCCCCATATTATGTGTTGGAAAATCAGGAAAATTCATTCAGCATGATATATTGGTGGGACCAAATGTAAAATGTAAAATCAGAGGATGTAAAATTCCAAGTATTGAAGTGATGCGATGTTTAAAAAATGACCACAAACACCCCAGGCTGAGTGTGTCACACAGAGTTGGAAAATCCCATAAGGAGTCAAGTGGAGTTGGTTTCTAACATTCCTGTTCCCCTTGTACAAGTTACATACATTATATATAAAACGAGAGAGAAGACATCACAATACCTTAGAGGTGTATTCTATGACCTTATAGTTAGTGTTGGCCAGTACTTCTGGTGCCATGTATGGAAGAGCACCTGCAGTACTATTACTGCTTTCACCAATGGTGGCATAGCTGACATCACCTGAAATTGTATAACAAAAGCAGGAATTTTAATTTTCATTTATAAATGCAACCCACCATGACGATAGAAATAAATATCCGTTTGTTCAGGTTTTTGGTATCACTTACTGATCTTCACTTCTGCATCAGATGTTATCATGATGTTGTTTGGCCTTAAGTCATGATGAATCACCTTGTGCTTATCAAGGTGGCACAGGCCCTGAATAAAGGAAAAGTGAAAATATAAATATTTTTCTTGCCGTTTAATGAAATAGATTTATCCAGAACAGTACCAAGGAGTTTCACTTGAGACATACCTTTAATACCTCCTTGCAGGTGTAAGCAATCCAGCCCTCTTTCAAGGAGTGGGATATGTTGCTGTTAAAGAGCTGTTTTACTGATGTTCCACTGTAACGCTCCATTGAAATCCACAGTCCCTCATATTCTGGCATTTTTACAGAGGCAGGTTGGAAATATGCCCCGTTATAGCCAATGATGTTTCCATGGCCAGAAATGGTTTCTAGAACCTTCAGTTCATTGAGGACTTCTTTCTGCTTCTAGTTTAAAAAAAAAGAAGTAAAGTGAATACAATGGATAAAATGACTATTTCAAATACCCCGACCTAACTTGTAGTTCTAAAAAACGTCAACGTTGTCATACCCGTACATGAGAATTGCATAATATGATTAACTCTCTCAGTTCTTTTATTTCTTTAATCCCATACATGTCTCAAATGGTATTCACTTATTTTTACAGTTACATAGTTATTAGCTTAGCAACTTACCCTACTACTACAAATCATAATGTAGGTGTAACAAAAAAGCTTATTAGTCCTTAATTATAGTAATTGTATCAAGACCCATTACCTCTTCATCTTTCATGATGGTAACTGCCACCTCCTTTTGTTCTTTACGGTGCCATCCCTACAACAAAAGAAGCAAAAGAATCTCTGTGATCATTACTGTTTGGAACATTATGGAAAAGCAAACGCATATATTGTATAGATATGGGAAGGTTTATTGGCAGCTTCAGAAGCACAAGAAAACAAAGAAGGGACAAAACTCTAGAGGGTACAACTAATTGGCTGTATTTACAGAATCACCCAAAATATGACAAAAATTACCCACTAACTAAAATATCTTACATTATAAATGACACCGTAGCTGTCCTCTCCGATGGGCTCCAGGACTTGTACATAACTCCGTGGCTTCTAAAAAAATAGCATTGTATAAAAAAAACATGATAAATACAAAACTGAATTTAAGGCAGTTGGACAAATAACCTTTCCAACATGAAAGAAGCACAGGGGGTGTAGGGGGAACTGGGAACTAGTGTATTAGGGGAGAAGGCTGAGGACTGGAATATTTAAGTCAAACCATTAAAGTAGAGCTTTTGCGTCACTTAGTGTTCCAAAATACAGTTCTACAGCTGCTTACCGGGTATTTAGTTGCAAGTAGATGTTGATATGCCTGGGGAAGAAAAAAAACATATTTTTAGATCAACTATTTTTGGGGAGATGCTAAAATTATAATTTGAAGGAAAAGGAAAGGTTTATTTACTGGAGAGGGGTTGTCAATATGTTCGGTAACATAGCTAGGCTCACACATATAAAGTATACTATGGTTTATATTTACTGGTACATCTTGGTTAAAAGAGAGATTTTTTTTTGTTAGATGAACTGAACCCTGGAGTGCAGGTGCTTCAACAGACATTATGGGGGTACATTATTAAAGATCGAGTTGTGTTTTTACCCAAAAAATTGAGTTTTCAAGGGTAGCTTTCAGTAAAAACTTGAGAAAAACTTTGAAAAAAAGAAAACTGCACATTTTTCTGGTTTGAATTTTTTTTTTCCAGATCATTTCATTAATCAGGGTTCGTGCTGAACTATACTTAGCTTTGAGAAGAGCTTTGGTTTTTTTTTAATACAGAAGACTTCTCAGTCAACTGGTGATTGGTTTTGAGAAGCCATTTAGACATGTCTAAATTCAAATTACAAGCAGCTACATCAGTCTCTGAGATAAGAGCAGCTCATTATATAGAAGAGCAGACCATTTAAATATAGACTAATGAAAAGTTTTAATTAAATAATTCTGCTCAAACCCTTTTAAAGGCTTTAAAACTTACCTGGTTGTTGTTGTCGCCCACTTGCTCCTCAGAGATTTTGGAGATTTCAGGCTGGCAGGTGTTGGTGCCTGATTCCTCTGCTATCTCCTATTTAGGACAAAGAAAATGTATTTTTAGATGACTGATCTGAACCCTTGATTTTAAAAAAAGAACTGCAATGCCCAAACTTCAGGTCCATAAATAAGTAAAAAAAGCAGAGTTGTGGTGCAGGGTGAATGATTGTTATGTTTGGCTGTGTCCTTTTTTATAAACCATAATTTCTCTTATTGTATAAATTCAGCTTAATGAATATAAATATTCTAAAACAAGCCTTATATAGAAGCAAGTGAGATGTTTGTATGTATATTTTTATTTCTATACCACTCCTTGAGGGCAAAGCACTGTACAGCAAAACAATAAACTAGTAGTAACAAACAAGTGGTCACTGCAATAATAAGTGACAGTAAGTGCATTATTAGAAATACAATTCACATAAATATAAAATATAATTACAATACAAATGAAATGCTCAGTGACAAGGAGACAAAAGGATGGAGGACCCTACCCCGTAGGGGTGAGATAATGTTAATGCATTGTGTAATACATGCCCTGTGTTTTTATTTTGAATGTGGGATTTTTATCCTACAAGTCTTGGTGTGAAAATATTGCTTTTATCCGATTCATAAGGCACAAGTCCATATGTGTCTCAGGAAATATCATTAATAAATTAATATAAAGGTTTAATTAGATCTTTCTGCTCATACCTCATCGATGACTTTGAGGTTTTCCTCGTTTGTTTCAGCACTCTCTTGCTGGTTTTCTTCGTTTATTTCAGCACTCTCTTGCTGGTTTTCCTCGTTTGTTTCAGCACTCTCTTGCTGGTTTTCCTGGTTTTCTTCAGCACTCTCTTGCTGGTTTTCCTCGTTTGTTTCAGCACTCTCTTGCTGGTTTTCCTGGTTTACTTCAGCACTCTCTTGCTGGTTTTCCTGGTTTACTTCAGCACTCTCTTGCTGGTTTTCCTCTTTTACTTCAGCACTCTCTTGCTGGTTTTCCTCTTTTACTTCAGCACTCTCTTGCTGGTTTTCCTGGTTTACTTCAGCACTCTCTTGCTGGTTTTCCTCTTTTACTTCAGCAGTCTCTTGCTGGTTTTCCTCGTTTACTTCAGCACTCTCTTGCTGGTTTTCCTCTTTTACTTCAGCACTCTCTTGCTGGTTTTCCTCGTTTACTTCAGCACTCTCTTGCTGGTTTTCCTGGTTTACTTCAGCACTCTCTTGCTGGTTTTCCTCATTTACTTCAGCACTCTCTTGCTGGTTTTCCTCTTTTACTTCAGCACTCTCTTGCTGGTTTTCCTGGTTTACTTCAGCACTCTCTTGCTGGTTTTCCTCGTTTACTTCAGCACTCTCTTGCTGGTTTTCGAGTTCAGGCTGGCAGGTGTCATTGCCTGATTTCTGCGTTGTCTCCTGTTTAGAGGAGATAGAATTTGTAGATATGTGAACTGAACCCACTTGAATAAAGAAGAACTGCAACACCCAAACCCCTCTATATGAGGCCATAAGCAAATTGTACTTGCAGGCAATTCAGAATGGGAGGTGGGACAGGCTCACCAGCAGATCCGGACTGAGAATTTAAATAGGCCCTGGCATTTCAGTTACACAGAGGCAAATAGCCCCAACCAGCCCACTAAATACTGACTTGCTATGGTAACTCATAGCAGCCCCTCTGGCATTTGCCAGAACCCACAGATTGCTAGTCCGGGCCTGCTCACCAGTGCAAAAGTTGGTGGTGCCTAACAAATTTTCCCCCCCTGAGTGAATCTAGGTTTAATATTCCTTTAAAATATTTTTTATTCTACAACCATATCATTTTCTCTTACCTGACAGATGTCAATATCAGGGGTTTCTGGAGTCTCCTGGTTAAGAAAGGGAAAGAAAAACATTGTATTATTAAACTACAATCTTGCATAAAACATAGGGTGATTTTTTTAAAATTCTCTACTACTCTTCCTCTCTTATGCTTACCTGGCAGATGGTTATAGCCGGCTCCAGTTCTTCCTCTGGTTTTAATTCCTAAAAGGAATAAAGTTAGTTAATTGATCAACTTCTTATAATGCTGTAGTTTAATATCTAGCATGTTTTTTGTATAAAGCAAATTCACCCAACTTCATAAAATCAATCAATTTTATGTTTCTGTACAACTTACTTGACAAGTGGCATTGCCAACAGGTTGTACATGATTAAGAGGAAAGTAGATTAGAGCCACACATCTCTGGTATGTGTTGGGGGGCAAGGGTATAAGGGGGTTATTTATCAAAGTCTGCTCAAGTTTTTTATGCTTATTTTTACATTTTCCCGAAAATTTGCTTTGCGGTAAAAAATCTAATTTCACAAATTTTAAGATTTTTCTGGAATTTTCACCTGAAAACTCTGTAAACTTTGGGGTATTGCATTCGGAGTTTAGTAAATAACCCCCAAAGTATTAATGATCCAAACGTAGATGAAAGTCTTATTTATATCACATATTTAGGGTTCATTGGTTATAGTTAGCTGTTCAAAAAACATCATATTAAATGGTATATTCTTCTGTTTCCATTAATAGTAACCATTTTGCCCAATCAACTATGCCGAGGTCAGCCCCATGGCTTTATACCACTTCTTTTCTGCTTTCCTGCAGAGTATCACCAGGTTATCCTGGTTAAGAGCAATGATATGAGACTGTTAGATCAGTGTTCTCCTCTAGGAATATTGTGATGTTCCAATGGGGAGCACTGAGCTAACAGCTCTCATGTCAAAATGGGGTTAAACTTTTGGAGCTCGGCCCACTAGAAAAGGCTTGGAACTTGGCTGGGGAGGGGGCAGACCCAGGAATCTAATCAGAAAAATGAACTTTGGTAATGATACTAATAATAGTAAGCACAACATATAAAAACAGTTGAGTGAAAAAATGGTGGTGTTACTTTATGCAATTAAAGGCCTATCATATATGCTTAGTTATGACTAAAGGAGTGTGGCTTGTTTTGGAAAAATATGCTTTTAATTAGATATAACTAATATGAGTAAATATGATATAATAATAATGTCTAAATAAATGCACGGTCAGTATAGGGATTTATTTTGATAATACTATAAAATCAATGTGTTTTCCTTCTGACAGGAGAGAATGAGTTTTCATTAACAAAGAAAACGGTTTTAACAATAAAGTCCATGCCGTTATGAAATGTGCCATCTATGGAAATGGTAATGGATTATTCTGTAGCTGAATGTCACTATTAAATGACATTAAAAGTAAGGAAGGTGCCCATGTTTATCAAGTCACGGACAACTGATTATTATTCAGATGAGAAATAATTGGGAAATGTTGCCAATTGTGAATAAACGGGCTAAATCCAGTTTACCCAGTGTTTTTCTTTTGGACCAGTAAGAATTGATGGTGCAGCTTCATCAAGGTATAAATCTATAGGCAAGGAAATAATCTGGTTTTGATAGCACTAATAGGAAAATTGTGTCACTTCTTTTAATGTTGTCCAATTCTTCATCACTTACCACAACAAATTCTTTGGTTGGATGATTAACTTTTCTTTTCTAAGAAGACAAAAAAAAATTATTACAAAAAAAGAAATGAGCAAATAGGAAAACTATAATTATATAAATGATATAAATCCAACTTCCCTTAGTTAATAGAAAACACATAAATGTAGATAGCAGTATGCTTTTGATTGTAATAAAATCACATATTAAATACAATTTCAGTTTTTGGATTTGGTGGAGCTGAATTCAAACCCTTAAAATCACAAGATATTGGGAGTTATCAGCAATCTAAATATGGTAATAAGGATTTGATTATTGGGTCAGTAATCTGTAGTGATTTGATTTGAATTTGACTCGTTTAGTTTCGCCAAAAATTTGCCGCCGGCGAAATGTCACTGACTCCCATTAAAGTCTATGGGCGTCATTTGTTTTTTTCCCGCCATGCAAGTCCATGGGCGTAATTTTCGTGGCGAAACAAGGCGAGAAAATTTGCCCAGCCATCCCTGTAAATGACATAGTTGGTGCAAACACAAGTATAACGTAGTGTATCCCCTATACTAAAGCCAAATCATATAACAAAAATGAATGGAAACAGCACTAGTGACTGTAGCACAATACAGATATATTGAGGAGCAGTCAGTCTGGGAGCAATCAATCTCATCATCATGTTATTAGTATTAGCAACTGTCACAAACAGAACAATGTTCAGAGATAATCCAGTAACAGAGTTTGAGGACAAGTTTCTCCACCATGAAGTTATTCACTAAATGAAATATGTCATGTTATAGTAGAAAAAACAACGTCCTTACCTTGCGAAAACAAAAACATTTGAAAATAGTTTTCCACATTTTGATGTTAGTTGTTTTTTTTTTAGATGTTAGATTTTTTTTTTGTTGTTTTGATACGATAAAATATTCTTTCTGTGGAGAGAAAAAACAGAAAACCATTCAGTAAAGAAACCGTTTAGTAATCCCAATACTTTTTTCTATGTAATATCCCTATATATATATATATATATATATATATATATGAGGCCCAAACAGCCCCCACCTCCACGCTAGTGGTATATATAATCAAATGCCCTTGTGGTTTATTGTACTGTGGCAAGAAGGTGAGGCAGCTAAAGGAAAGGATAGGCATCGAGCGAGTATTAGGGCAGCGTTAGACCCAGAGAGAGTCAAAAATAAGAATAAAGACGACCTGAAACAGGACAAAGCCCAACAGCCGGTGGTCAAGCATTGGGCGGAGGCCAAACATAGTGCCTCCTCCTTTAGATACCTGCCGATAGAGCAGATACAAATGCATCCAGGAGGTGGTGATGTAGGAAAAGCGCTTTTGAAAAGGGAAACCTTTTGGATTTATGAACACAATTGCGTCTCACCAAAAGGTGTGAATGGGCAGATCAAGTTGTAAGTTGTAGAGTTGATCTAAATGGATAAATAGAGTTTGGCAGTTCTTTTACAAACTTTCTATTTATTCTGTGGCTTTTACAGTGAAAGGAAATGTTTTATAAATTATGGATACAATTTAGCTACAACTTTGTTTCTCTTTTCCTTTTAGGACACTTTAGTAACATATAGAATTTAATTGAGCACTGTAACACGAGCTTATGAAACACACCGGTGACATCTTCTGGACAAAATGAAGTACACATAACTTATACACTGTTTGATATCACGAAATGTTTTGTCAATTTTTTTACACATGTTTTTATACACTAATTTATGGTATTTATGATGTATATGCGATGAGTGTTCATGATGATAACACTATCTGGGTAAAAATTATTTTTATGTCACATATATGAAGATGGTCACAAGGGTTAAATCACTTCATTAACAGGTTTGGATAACAAGCACCCATTGGAGAATTTGAATGTGTTAAGACTATTTAAGATTGGTCAATGTATTTTTGTATCATCCTTGAGAAAGGTCCTAACAAGGACGTTGGATAATGGTACAACGGAATAAATGATTGAGAATTTTTACATGGGAGTGCCGGTTTTCTTGAATTGAAGGTTATATATATTTTAACCATGCACCCCGGCTATATAGGCCGCAATAGAGTTTGCCTTGGAGTGAGGATACTCACTGGACTGTGATATATATGTGTGTGTATATATATATACTGTATATACAGGTATGTCTGTGAGTGTGTGCGTATATATACATTTACAGCTATGGGATCCATTACCCAGAAACCTGTTTTTGAGAATGCTCCATAATACAGGAAGGCTATCACCCACAGACTCCATTTTAGTCAATTAATTCAAATTCTACCATATTCATGATACCACTAGTAGTCTGAAAGCTCCCACTGTACCAGTAAAACGGTTATTTTTAATAAAGTTTTCTCCCAAATATACAGAGATCTACTCACCTCAGTCTCTTGATCAAGAATGAGAAATCTCTGGGCTGCAGCTGTACACCTTGACTTTGTCCATTATGACATCATAATGACAACTGTTTGTTTGAACAGCTGTGAGATTCAGAGCATTGTGACATCACGCATGCAGCCCAGGCAGGGCAGTTATAACAGCAAGTTAAATCATGGTTGCTGAGTTCAGTTAAATTCAATTAAGTTGAAGAATAAAGTGCAGTGGGTTTTGTTGCCATGATGAGAGCCTGTTTATTCAGTAGCCATTCTCAATATAGGGAATGATACCATTACAACATGTATATTATTGTGTATTATTTTTATAAGAAATGGTACAATTAATATATTACAAAGACTGCCCCATTATTATATATAATGTATATGAGCATAGGGAACGCAGTGTTGGCTTGTACCTGAAATTGCAAAACAGTCCTGTCATTTTTTAGTGTTTAAATGTATTTTATTGAACTGGGGCAGCATAGCGCATCTTGTCACAACTGGATATCAGTGCAAAGAGCTTTTTGGCCTTAGATTTAATCATGTTAATAAATTCATGTTATGTATTTAGCAAACAAAAGTCTAAATTTTATTTTTCATACTATGCTTTCATTTAAATGCACTTCTTTCATTTAAATGCACATCACAAGGTTGTTCCTTTTATGTATTTTGCCACGCTACCATAACTACAACCTTATTGTAACAGTGTCAGCTGGATTGGTATTCAAATACAGGGTCTGACGGTTTCTTTTTATGCACATGAGCAGGTTTTTTAATGTGCATTTTTTTTTGGTTGCTGATGATCCAGAGAGCGGGTCTGGGCCGACGGGGCCCACAAGAACCGGGGTCCGTCGGGTTTTTTCTCTGTGTCCCAGGCCGACCCTGTTCAATTATTAATTGTGTTTTTTAAATGATTCAAAATATTTAAATATTTATTTATAAAAAATATTAATTTCTGTCTACTATGGAAACATTAGGGATGCACCAAATCTAGGGATCGGCCTCTTTCAGCAGGATTCGGATTCAGCCGAATCCTTCTGCCAGGCCAAACCGAATCTTAATTTGCATATGCAAATTAGGGAATGGGAAGGAAATCGAGTGACTTTTTGTCCCATTCCTAATTTGTAGATGTAAATTAGGATTCGGTTCAGTATTCTGCCGAAGCTTTCTTGAAGGATTCGGGGGTTCAAAATAGTGGATTCGGTGCATCCCTAATTTAAAGTAGTTCATCGAATTACGAATTGTACCTTGATCATTGTCACTAGTCGATCTAGTGCAAAGTGCTCAATTAAAGCTGCGAGTTTCTGAAAGGAAAATAACACAAAAAATGGTGCTTTATTATGAAATAATATTTGTATGTATTATAAATAAAAACAACATTTCAATTCCCTGACATTCATTTTTGCAGTATGAGACAGATCTGCTGTCGTGTGCCAAAAATACAGGAAGAGTCCCCGAAATTATGCCTCAGCCGACCGAGTGGTTTTATACTGGTCATGAAACTTTTGAGCTGTCTTTTAAAAGAAGGTGCCTTGGTGGTGATACATTGTTTATATAGGGAATCATCTACTCCCCTATAGTAAAACGGGATATTTATAAGTCACCAAGGAGTTCAATGACCATATAACGGCACAGGGCTGAAGGCCGAGGTCTTCCTTTTGTGCTGGGTGCCATTGGCATGCTGTAGGTGACACAGGTGACAAAATGCAGGGTCACCTACATTCCAATAGGTACTGGGCTTTATATATTTATAAGCAGAAACACAAGACAGTAACTGCTTGGGAGTATTTAATGAATTCCTATCCCACAACAATTGAGTGAAGTCTGGCCTTGAATACATACAGAAATAGCACACTATATTTATGGTTTTAATTTCATCAAATGCACATTGACAAAATTTTTTCCTTTTAATTCAGAGGCAAATTTTTCCAGTTGCTCTTGAATTTAGCACATATGGCTGATAGTTGACCATGGAAAAAAATAACAAATTTCTAGGTTAATGCTGCAAAGTGCCTCTCTATAAAACCATCATGAAGCCAGAAAAGCTCATCAAAGGAGTAGTTCACCTTTAAGGTAACTTTTTTTATGTTATAGAACGGCCAATTCGAATTAACTTTTTAATTGGTTTTCATTATTTTTTTTATAGTTATTTGCCTTTTTCTTTAGACACTTTGCAGCTTTCAAATGGGCGTCGCTGACCCCTTCTAAAAAGCAAATGGTCTGTAAGGCTACAAATGTATTGTTATTGCTACTTTTTATTACTAATTCTTCTACTCAGGCCCCTCCTATTCATATTCTAGCCTATTCAAATCAATGCATGGTTGCTAGGGTAATTTGAACCCTAGCAACCAGATTGCTTAAAATGCAAATTGAAGAGCTGTAGAATAAAAAGCTAAATAACTCAAAAACCACAAATAATAAAAAATTAAAACAAATGGCAAATTATCTCAGAATATCACTCTCTACATCATACTAAAAGTTCTCAAAAGGTGAACAACCCCTTTAATTACATTCTCCTTTTTGTGTTTTTCTTTTTCAAATATCTAAAATGAATCTACCCGTGGATTTTTTGCAACATGGTATAGATCTTTGCCCGTTACATATATGCTGTTAGTGATATTTTACGTATAACTACTGTACCAGAAGCTGTGCCAGGAGGAGCCCGCAGAGCCCTGTACTTACCGCTTGCCTCAGAGCAGGCAGTAGGCTCCTCCTCCTCGCGCTTCTTAATTTTCACGTCTGAATGACACACAAGTTAGGAGGTGAGTGTAAGCCTACATGCCACCCCTGCCCTTCCATCTTATATAAAGTGCTGCCCAATGCAGGCAACCCTATATCAAAGGGGAAAGCCATCGGTTTCTGGACTTGGAAATGCAAAGCGCAGTAAGCATAGTCCACAACCGAGGCTTATCACTTCGAAACAAGCAGACTTTTGAATCTGCTCTGAATACAGCAGACCTATCAGTTAAAGGAGAAGGAAAGGTAAAAACTAAATAAGCTTTATCAGACAGGTCTATATAAATACACTAGCAAACCCTTAAATTAATGCTGCTCTGAGTCCTCTGTCAAAAGAAACACTGCATTTCTTTCCTTATATCGTGTTTACATGGGCTTCTGTATCAGACTTCCTGTTTTCAACTTTAAACCTCCAGGGCTTGGGCTTGAGCATGCTCAGTTTGCTCCTCTCCCCCTCCCTCCCTGCTGTAATCTGAACTCAGAGCAAGCAGGGAGAGACTCAGGCAGGAATTGATGTCACACCAAGCTAATATGGCAGCTGCTATCCTAGAGAACCTGAATGAATGTTTTAAAGTTGGTTACATTCAGAATTTGATTATGAGCCAAGTATTAAAATAACGTAACAAACATGTACAGAACAATCAATATTTATTTTGGTCACAAAGCGTGTTGTCAACATAAATTACATGTGCCCTTTGGGCCTCTACAAGAAATGAAATGTACTATAATATTATTATAGTATAATATTTATACTTCTGGTTTCCCCCGGACACACACATTCAAGCTTGGCTCTGCAGAATCCTAGAACAGAAAAAGAAAATGATCATTTTAATTGCATTAATATGTTTGACGTGTGGTTTAACACAATTTCACAAGCACTTTCACACCAATTAAGTTAACCAGGCATTAGATGATTTGCTTTGATTGGTTAGGTTGCCAAACAAGTGGGTGTTTGTGTTGGATCAACCTAATTTGGCCTACTACTTGGGAAGCCAAATCAGTCAAACATCTAACCTCTGGGCCAACAGTCAGATCACAATAAGGGTCCTGGGCAGACCGGTTATGGCTCATACATAGGCCAATAAGCTACCGACTCAATCTGGAGTTGGCAGGTCGGCAGCTAATGGGCAGCTTGATTTCATATCTGGTGAATACATCTGGTACATACAAAGTACAGTAATGCTGCCTTTCTTGCTACAGGCCAGCAAATCCAGACTGGGATTCAGAACATGCCCTGGCATTCCCAGTACAGAGAAGCCCATACAGCTTTCCACCTGCCCAAGAAACAATGACTGTCTCCAGCATCTTACAGCAGCCTGCCAGAACTCACAGATTGGAAGTCTGGCCCTGCAGTCCAGTATATACATCAATTAAATCTCAGCTCAAGCCCCAAGGTAGGTGAACAAGAATAGCCCACCTGCTTCCCCTGTCCTGCTCAAATTAATATATGCAAATCCAATAAAAAAAAAAAAAGGTACTTCATGTATTCATATGACTTATAAAAAGAACCTGTTCTTTTTAAGTGCTATGAATACATTTTGACTTTTTTAAGGAGTGTTTTTTTGGATTTATTTATAGCAAGTATGGAGGCTTTCAAGTAGCCCCTGCAGCAAGGACCCCCTCCTTTTGAACTTAGTGCTTTGTGTGTCATCCTAACACATGTGTACTGCAAATTAATACTGTATATGTATCAGGGGCAGTGTTTTTCACATCTTTGTTTGTGACCTATAAATAAAAATGTGTGGCCCAATGCACCACTGTGATCACGTCAAATGCTCTGGACTCCTGCAGTCACTTTCCACTCATTTCAGGTGTGTTTCAGGTTGATACCAACCAACACACCAGTGGCAGCTATAGGAAACACCTCTCCCATTTACATGAATAAGAAGTGCCTGCAGTGCCAGCTGCCCAACAAAAATATGTAACAAAACCCATACCTTATTTAAATATTTCCTTCATTAACCAAGCTGTCAGCATAGTCATCATCATCTTCCTCCTCTTCCTTTGCTCTAAAATGCAGGTTTCTGAACTCTTCTGCTCATCGAAGCACAACAAGGCACAGCAGGTGGCAGGTCCTAACAGAAACCACAAACATTTTAATCATATGAATGTGCATGAAATGTGGAAAGAAATAGTGACTACTGGGAAAAATATTAAAAAAATATATATAATAATATATTATTGCATTTAAATGGATATGGAATCCAAAGTAGCCCTTAGTATGTGTACGGATTTTAAAACTTCGCAGGACATGGCAAAAATGGATCCAGTCATGCAGTGTTCTTTCAAGTCCATTTTGGCCAGGCTCATCTTCTAGCTTTTTTTTTTGGCTCTGTGCCAACCCCAACCTCACTTGCCATCATAGAACACAATTTACAGAAGCCGCTAGGACTGCATGCTTTTTTTTTTTTTTTTATTTAAACAAGGAGTCTTATTGGTTTGCTATTACAGCAACTCATTCATTAACATTATACCTGGTTTTATTGTCAAAAGTGGCAGAACACCAATTATGAGGAATATAGCCTGGCTTGTGTAACAATAAACCAATACATTTGAGCCACCAGTTTCGGGGGATTTTCCAACTTTAAAGGGGTTGTTCATTTTTGAATAGAGAGAGTGATATTCTGAGACAATTTGCATTTGGTTTTGATTTTTTATTATTTGTGGTTTTTGAGTTTTTAGCTTTTTATTCAGCAGCTTTCCAGTTTTCTCTTCCCGGAATCTGGTTGCTAGGGTTTTACTAGGGTCCAAATAACCTTAGCAACCATGCATTGATTTGAATAAGAGACTGGAATATGAACAGGAGAGGCCCGAATAGATAGATGAATAATAAAAATCCATATACAAAAATAGCAATAACAATACAATTGTAGCCTTGCAGAGCATATGTTTTTAGATGTGGTCAGTGACCCCCTTTTGAAAGCTGGAAAGAGTCAGAAGAAAAAGGCAAATAATGAATAAACTATTAAAAATAAATAATGAAGACCAATTGGCCATTCTAGAACATACTAGAACCACCCCCAGATACAAGGGACAATGACATTTTGTGTTTACTTTCATGTTGGTTCTACAGAAATACCTTTTTAGGTCGGAGATAAAATCTTATTTGGACACCTCATTTAAAGTTGGAAAATAATTTACTCTTACTAAAAACGTCCTTCTGTGTTACTTCTAACACCCAACTTTCCTAAGCCACTTCAAACTAAGCCCCTAAACAACTTACACTTAAGGTGTGCATCAAGTCTAAATTCAGGATTAGGACCAAGAGGAGGACTACTCAGAAGCCTCTATCTTATATACCATGGGGCTGTTGGCTGTGGGAAGAACAGCAGCACAATTCGAATGCCTTCCGTTAGCACAGCTTGCAGGAGAACATTAAACACTAATCTAAAATAACTATCGGGAAAGGCAGTGCCCTATGTTATTTAAATAAATTGTATAATAACACTTCTCTACATATATTAAAACTGAGTCAGTACATGCATTATGTACGGCTTAGCACACAATGATAGAGCAGATTAGAATCCTCCATAGAGGGTTAGTGTGCATGTGTTCCACCATTATTTGCATGAGCATTGGGATATGTGTACAAGGCTGTTGCTAAATTACACAAGTGCCTCAGGGCACAGGCCCACATCCATATACATTGCAGGTGTATATAAAATGTGAAGTGCAAAATACTTCTAACCTCTTTTTGTTCCATGCTCTCTGCTTTTGTTTTCTTGTTTCCTTATGTCTTATTTGCTTTTCTCCACTATTCCTCATCTTTCTATTCAGACCTCCATTCATATTGCAGTCTCTTATTCAAATCAATGCACGGTTGCTAGGGAAATTTGGCCAATAGCAACCAGATTGCTGAAATTGCAAACAGGAGAGCTGCTAAATAAAAAGCTAAATAACTCCAAAGAAACCCACAAATAATAAAACAAGAATACCAATTGCAAATTGTCACAGAATATCACTCTCTACATCATGCTAAAAGTTAAAGGGGAAGGAAACCTAGTCGGCACAAACACCCCACCCCCCCTTTGTTGCCCACCCTGACTCCTCCCCCCTGGCCTACCCGTCCCGCTGGGCAAATGCCCGTAACTTGTTACTTACCCTTCTGCGCAGGTCCAGTCCAGGGAGTTCACCGACGACATCTTCTTCCACGCGATCTTCTTCCTGCTGTGAACTGCGTTTTGGCGCATGCGCAGTAGGAGCATTTCGTCGGTACGGATCTACTGCGCATGCGCCAAAAGTCACGCGCATGCGCAGTAGATCGTGCCGGCGAACTGATCCTACTGCGCATGCGCTGTTCACAGCAGGAAGAAGATCGGGTGGAAGAAGATGTCGTCGGTGAACTCCCTGGACTGGACCTGCGCAGAAGGGTAAGTAACAAGTTAGGGGCATTTGCCCAGCGGGATGGGTAGGCCAGGGAGGGAGGAGGGAGCAACAAACGGGAGGGGGGGTGGGGGGTTTGCGCGACTAGGTTTTCTTCCCCTTTAACTCAAAGGTGAACGACCCCTTTAAAGCATCAGTACTACGCCATACTTGCAGGTGAGCTTCTTTCGGGATAAGATGTGCAAGTGCGTGCGTTTATCAAGTGTGTCAATCTGTGTGTTTATGTAGAACTGCACACGTATGACCCTGTCAATTAGCTTGGTGGTTCATATGACATTTGATAATGCTCAGAACCTCCACAGATAACTACACAAGTGTGCTAATGCAATATTAATATATATTAGGATGGATGATAAAATTAAGTTTGATAGACATCAAGGAAAACTCACCTGCATTAGATCTGCATTTTCAAAACAGAGTCCCAGAGGCATCGGCTGATTGCTGTCTTCATCTACAAATGGACTGCCATTCAGATAAACCTCTCTTACTTTAGAGGGCTCAGAGGACGTTTTGTGACTAAACCCTACTCCATCCTCACTGTCATCTGTTAAGCCATTACGTGAAACCTCATTCAAATCAGAAAAGGGGGATGCAGAAGGACATGTATTAACGTTTCCAGCATTGCTTTCATTAGACGCTGTGTTGTCGGTTTTGTTTATGAATTCCTGTTCATCAGATTCCATCAGACCCTTTTCATCATTTTTCCAACTTCTTTGGAGACTTTTTGTCTGTGTTTTTGCTAGAAACTGCCTGCAAAGAAAAAGGGTGGAAATTTAGAGTTAGTCATATGCATATGTGTATGTACATACACACACACAGTTAAAGAGAATAGAGGTCATTTACACAGGTGCAAAATTGTATACATTTACATGTTATTCACAAAGTTACTTGCACTAATACATGTTTCGGTTCAACCTGCAATCAAGTGCATGCAAAGCTAACATACCAGGTAATTAATTAAACATAATCTGTTTGTAATACCACTCCATTTGATAACTGCCCTGCAACCAATATTCACAATTACATCTGGCCTTTTCTGCTGTAAGGATCAGATGATATTCATTTTTTTATAGAACCAACTTTAGTGAATGGAGGAAATAATTAATCATGTTCAAACCTGAGGCAAGACCAGGAGGTTAAGAACTTTGCAATCCCCACAGCACCCAGTGTATCCATTGTAAATTAGGGGCGGGTAGGGAAATGCACCGAATCCACTTTTTTGGATTCAGCCGAACCCCCGAATCCTTTGTGAAAGATTTGGCCGAATACCGAACCCTAATTTGCATATGCAAATTAGGGGTGGGAAGTTTTCTTCCTTGTTTTGTGACAAAAAGTCACGTTATTTCCTTCCCTGCCCCTAATTTACACATGCAAATTAGGATTCCTTTCCTGACTCTGTTTTATCAAAATGAAGAAGTTTCTCCAATCTTAACATTGTCACGTACAAATAAAGAGAATGAAGATCTTAAAGGACTATCACGAAAATTTAATGTAAGCTTCATCGTACTGAAACTTTATAAATACAATTAAAAATTCTACTTCATTTCTGAAATAAAGTTTATCCTCACTATCCCTCTCTCAGCATCTGTTTCTCTTCATTCTCTCTTCATGCAGCAGTTGGGTGTCAGATAATCACTGACAGTTACATCCAATAGATCTTATAGGGGGGGTCCCTTTGTGATCAGATGTGTTAGAATTGATTCAAATCACTAATTCCACTTCAAACAAATAGT
This sequence comes from Xenopus laevis, assembly GCF_017654675.1. Taxonomy (NCBI): domain Eukaryota; kingdom Metazoa; phylum Chordata; class Amphibia; order Anura; family Pipidae; genus Xenopus; species Xenopus laevis. Next base: position 100,948,098 of record NC_054383.1, read on the forward strand.
GTGAGCTGTAACACATGTTCTAGACAAAAGGAGCCTCCTATAAGAGATGTTGGATTGAGATGTCCTTCACACTCACACTCACAACTCCTGCATGAAGAAACAATGAAGAGGCAGATGCTGAGGAGACTGAAAAGGAATTCGAATATTTCAGAAATGGTTTAGAATTTTTAATTGATGACATTTAAAAAAACCATGTTATTTGTGTGATGATGAAGCTTCTATGGAATGTTCATGTACCGCTAGTTCCCCTATCAATGGCCTGTGTGGAAGTGGAGGAGCCCAGTGTTCCGGCAAAGGGAACTGTTCGCTATGTATTAAGGCATGAAAAGTGATGGGCAGCAGCAGCAGCAGCAGGTAACGCCCCACAGCCCCATGGAACCTGCTGGAACCGACATAAAGGCAACTGTGCGCGCCCTCAGCCCAAATCACTTACCCGGACTCTAAAGCCCTTGACGCTACGAGACAGGAAGCGGCGAATGCCGGGAACTCCTTCAGGTCACGCAATAATCCCCCCGGTTCAAGCAGAATTATTCACAGCACAAAACAAACCTCACCGCTCCTAAGGCCTGACGGACTTTCTGTCGCAAGGCCTGAGTTTTAATCGCTGCACAAAATATCAGCAGCCGAGTCCCAGAGGCGATACACAGAACCGACCCCCGTTCCACCGCTCCTTCTCTCCCATCTCCATAACCACCGCTTGACAACAACCCAAGTACTGCGCAAGCGCGAAATGACTTGAAGCAAAGCATTCTGGGAGATGGAGTTCGGCTGCGAACCGGAGCGCTTGGTTATGCGGCAGAGCGCAGGGAAGGAGTGAGCATGCGTGTCAGGAGATAAGAATTGTATAGTAGCTGTACCTCCGCCGAGAAAAAAGATCCGGTGTTAAGAACCAGGACATTACACAGCGAGCAGAAGTACGGAATTGCCTGCAAGAACCTGGCGGAAGTGAAGCAGAAGGCATGCAGGAAACGTCACGTGTGTCTGTGTGTAGATAGAAGATAGAAGGGACTGGGAAATGAGCTCAGCTGCCTGAACACTCGCTCTGAGGGTACAAGTAGCTTTGCCATTGTGCCATGTTACCATGTTACTTTGTGCTGCTTATTCTGCTGCAGTTTAGCTGCTTAAAGGGAATCTTACCCCAAAACATTTTTATTGCGCAATGGAAGCAGCATTTATACATTTGTAACTGTATTTGCACTGGAAAGCAGAATGAGTTATTATTTCTTTTCCCTGGTTGTGACTCGTGAAACAATGTAGCACACATCGGTTTCCTCCACGTTTGTTCATCAGCTGCTATTGTGCTACTTACACTCAGAACAAGCAATGTAGCCAATATAAGCTGCTTTCAGTGACAATTGCATTTAGTTATAACTTTGAAATCTGACATGGGGCTAGGCATATTGTCAATTTCCCAGCTGCCCCCAGTCATGTGACTTGTGCTCTGATGAACTTCAGCCACTCTTTACTGCTGTACTGCAAGTTGGAGTGATATCACCCCCTCGCTTTCCCCCCAGCAGCCTAACAACAGAACAATGGGAAGGTAACCAGATAACAGCTCCCACTGAGACTGCTCCAGTTACATTAAGTAGGAGAAATAACAGCCTGCCAGAAAGTAGTTCTATCCTAAAGTGCAGGCACAAGTCACATGGCTGGGGCAGCTGGGAAACTGACAATATATCTTACCCCATGTCTGATTTCAAAATTGAATATAAAAAAATCTGTTTGCTCTTTTGAGAAATGAATGTCAGTGCAGAATTCTGCTGAAGCAGCACTATTAACTGATGTGTTTTAGAAAAAAAACTTGCTTTTCCATGACAGTATCCCTTTAAGAACTTGAATGGAAAAATATGAATCAGCAAGGTCGGGGGTTGACGACCCAAAAACTCTAATTGATCGAGTTTTTGGCGGAAAAAACCTTGAACTTTCGGGCAATACCCTCTGAAAAAGCTCGACATCATGAAAACTATTTAAAACTGATTTAAGGGACCTCTGTCATTCTAGCTATTTTTAGGGTAGGGTTATAATAAATCTCGAAAAATTTGATTTTTTTTTTTATGTTTTTTAAAAACTTGAAAAATTTGTTGTTGTGTTTTTTCACCGGAACAATGGATTTTTGACCAAAAAATTAACCTTGAAAACATGAATTATTGTGGATCCTTCATGAATCACCTGGGAACCTTCATTGGAAAAAAACCCCATAATATCCCCCCCCATCAGACATATTTATTGGAAGAGAAGCAAAATCCACGTTGGTCATGTCATAACCACACCCACCTTTGTTACATGACATTAAGGGGGTTATTTACTAAACTCCTGGGAGCAGGCACACGGATCGCTTTGTTTTCCGAAGTTGTCCGTAATTGCCTCACAAGGAAACTTTGGGCGACTTCGGAAAACAAAGCGCTCCATGTGCCTGCCCCCAGGCAATTTACATTTTAGCTGGCGGAAGGCAGATCAAGGAGATTAGTCGCCACGAAGAAGAGATTTGCCTGGCGACTCTGCCTGTGTGGCCAGACCCTTGGACTTCACTCTACTAGATACTGTATAGGCTCCCTACTATTCCTCCTTTTCAAAAATACTAAATACTTTCCTTTGATGCAGATGCCTGCACTTCTAAACATTCCATCAATCATTACAGTAATAGAGAAAGCCGAATTATTTCAGTACCTGGAACCTGGACCACATGCAAGTGTCACTTTGTATTGGTGCTTTGTACACAGCGTCTTCAGCCAAACTGTCCCATTACAGCTATAGATCCAAATATATACATCTCAATCCAGTTTTGTTTTTCTTTATTTTTATACATAGTTTTACACCTTTGCAAAGATCAGGGACCCCAACTCTCACCCATAAGTGTTCAGTTTTAACTCTCCGCTAATTTATATTTTGTATTACACAAGGCAAATTCGTACACTTTTGGTGGCCCCCAGTTCCAAGCCTCCAACAGTGGGGTACTGGCAGGTCTTGTAGCTTACAACAAAGATTCCTGATTCCCCAGCCTCTCCAATTTCTAAGCTTGGTGTCCGGAAGAGAGGTCGGCACCTCTCCAATATGTATAAGAACAAAAGAATCACCAGACACTCAACAGCAGGTGAAGTGGGGCGAACCCCTGCATGTTTAATTCAAGTCTTGTGATGTAATGTTTTGGGGGCGGACCCCTTCATCAGACATGCAAAGTAGCGTGCACACGCCTCATAAATAGCCCTCATAATTAAGAACAATTACAACATGTTAACAATTCAGATTTCCTGATGCAAAGCACCGGCATATGCCAATGCATTTATGGATTCATTTGTGAACACTCATATTTTACACTGTAACAAGAAAGAAACATAACGTCAAAGTTTTTTTTACTTGTAACAGTACTAACATTGTGTACTGTATTAAATGCCCGTGTGGGTTGGCGGATATAGGGCAGACAGGCAGAAGTATAAAAATACATTTAAACGAACACAAATCAGTTATCCGCAACCATGTACCCCCCAAAGAGGAGAAAAGAACAGGGTCAGAGGAAAAAAAAAGAAAAGAAACTACTCTGGCACGACATTTTCACCAACAGGGACATAGGGTTTATCAATTGAGATGGCAAATCTTAGAAAAAGTAAATGGCAGCAACCAGAAGGAAATAAAAAAGAGACTATTACAAAAGGAGTGCTTCTGGATATGGCTGCTACAGGCAAAACAGCCACAAGGGTTAAACGAGGAGATTAACTTGAATTGTTACTTATAAATCTATTTGTATCTATTATGTTCCTGTACCTAATTTGTTGTAGTTGCAATGTTTCATTTATCCCCTTCAGTGAACGAGACTAAGACCAGGGAAAGTTTTCACTCAGGGTGAAGTAGTTCCTTTTCCTTTATTATTAGTATTGTTGTTCTTAAACTTTGTACTCTTTTTGATATGTGTAAATGTTTTTAACTTTATTATCACTGGTTTTTAGGCAATATTGTATCTTGCATTAACATGTTGGATTAACTGATAATGTAAAAGAAGAAAGCACTGGACACTTTCACATATATGCGGATCACAGGATGGTTTTATCCACAGTTTTTTATTCATAATGTCTTTTCACAATTTTTTTATTCATAATGCTATCTTTTATCATATTATGTAATACACAAGTGGTTACTAGTAAATTATTGTTTTTGGCAAGCATGTTGTGCTTTGCATCAGGAAATCTGAATTGTTAACATGTTGTAATTGTTCTTAATTATGAGGGCTATTTATGAGGTGAGTGCACGCTACTTTGCATGTCTGACGAAGGGGTCCACCCCTAAAATGTTACATCACAAGACTTGAATTAAACACGCAGGGGTTCGCCCCACTTCACCTGCTGTCGAGTGTCTGGTGATTCTTTTGTACTTGTACTAGCAGGACTCCCATCCGGAGCCACATTGATGGAGAGTGGGCTAAGCTGCTGCAAAAAGTGGTGGGGTTTTGGCAGCAGTTGGTCGGCTGAGTTTGTTTGTATAGGGAGTGGGGCCAGGTGGGTGTAGATTGCCTAATTTAATAGGGATATTTATCAAATTTCTATCAAATCTATTAGCACCCTTTTAATAACTATGCCAGTGAATATTGAGCGGTTTCCTTTAGAGGAGGTCCACTAATATCAGAAGATTAACATCCTGTACTTATTTGATATTTAGTATTTTTGTCTGGGATGTCGAGCTACAACTCACAAAGGAAAACTTTACCCCCAAAATGAATATTTAAGCAACAGATAGTTTATATCATATTAAGTGGCATATTAAAGAATCTTACCAAACTGGTATACAGTAGAACCCCCATTATACGTTTTTCAGGGGACCAGAAAAAAATTATATAAAATCCAGGAAAATGTAAAATCAGGGAAACGTATTATGCATAAATATAGGTGGGACCACAAAACAACAATGTAAAATGAGGGGAAACTTAAAATCAGGGGATGTAAAAAGGGGGTTCTACTGTATATATTAAAGTAAATATTGCCCTTTTACATCTCGTACCTTGAACCCCCATTTTATGATGGTCTCTGTGCTGCCTCAGAGATCACCAGACAAGAAATACCGCAGCTCTAAGTGTAAGAGAAAGAAGTGTGGGAAGCAAAAGACTGAACTCTGTTTTTTAATTGGCTCATGTGACCGAACATATATGGGTTGTTTGCTTTGTTTGTGTGCACCGTGAATCCTATGATCCCAGGGGGCGGCCCTTATTTTTTAAAATGGCAATTTTCTATTTATGGTTACCCAATGGCACATACTACTAAAAAAGTATATTATTATGAAAATGGTTTATTTACATGAAGCAGGTTTTTACATATGGGCTGTTTTATGCAATATCTTTTTATAGAGACCTACATTGTCTGGGGGGTATAGTTAGTTAAGTTAGAGTTTCCTAACAGGATAAAATCCAACCTAATGAAAACAACCTAATGAGAGTATTGGGCTCAGCCTGCCCATTTTTATGGACTGACAACTTAAATGTTTGCTCACTTAAGGTATCATGTCCAGATTACAGACATTTCTGATAACTCTCCAAATGTTTTTATGCCCCCCCCCCCCGGCATACCGATAAATCTGTAGTCCCTTTTATGGTGTCATCATTGTACAGTTGTAGTATGCAGTAATATGGACACTTAAACCTTATATTAGATTTTTTTCCCCTACTATGTGAAAAGTTGCACTGCACTGGTTTTGTGCAAGTGATTGGGACTCGGTTGTATAATCCACAGGGGAAGAGGAGGAGGCATATGGATTTAACACAACTTACATTTTTCACATATGAATGATGAGGGATATCCCTATAGTCAGCACCAACCATCTGTTTTTTTGGTGTGCTATCACCGTTAATGTGGATATGATCTTAAAAGTTCTTGTGGTAATGTGGGTGTGGTTTACAGTGGATGTGCTTTAAAAGGGGGAGTGGTCAACACTGACTTCCATTATCGACTCTTTACCACGTAGGCCAGAACAATTTCGGCCCTCGGTACCACAGAAGTTGGTCAGCACTGACCTGCAGCAATTAACCAAACCAGGCTCCCTGTATACTTCGTCTAAAATACTGGATTTTCTCTCTCTATTTTCATGCACTGGGCCTGCTTATAGCTCATAGTGATCTGATTTGTAGTTATGGAGGAAATTTAACAGCTAATATAGTAATTCATGTAGCTAAAATAACTGGAAACAGTATATGCTATTCAATGTACAGTATCTAAACGACTCTTTGGCTAGATGAATACATGTTTGGACCAAGAAGCTTTGTATTTAAATATGCCCCAAGGGCCTTGGAAAATTTGCAAGCGGTAAATCATAACTGGATTAAGATTTTAAAGTGGACAGTTCTAAAGGGCAACTAGTACATCATCACATACAATAGTTATTTATTAGAAACTTATCAGGACTGCACCAGGTTCGAAATACCAACATGCCTAGATATGGACTAAGAGATCATATGGAATTCCTTTGATTCTACACTCCAATAATTCAGCCCTAATTTATACTCTGCCTCTTTGACCCACATTATCTTGTACCTTATCTGCAGGTCCCCTCGTAAATGACTGACACCTTATACATAGATTGATATTCCTTTTTGTTGGTCCTTTGACCTATGAGCTGAATGTTGTATATATACCAAAAGGGTTGCCCTGTAACAGGGGTTGAAAGTGAAATCTCTGATTAATCATGGACTTATTCCAGGTCATGATTTCTCATTGCATTTGAATATTAAAAGGCCCATTAATGGCTATTAATACCAGAATAGTATAAACAAGTGCAAGAAATAATTTGACTGAAATTACTCATAAATTTAGTAACCGCAAATACCCATCTAAAGTTAGCATAGGGAATGTGCTGTCATTTATGTAAATAATGGAATTTCTGCCATTATAGCATGCATATTAAATCTGCAAAGACAAAGCTCCACTATTACATGTATAAAATACCAGCATGGGGAATGTCACAATTATGACATGAACAACTAAGTACAACAAATTCCAGTATATTCTTTTCATACAGTTGAACTGGAGATATTAAAGATATTCTCTAAGAAATTTGTATCAGGTTATAAAACGATTTGGTCCAGCCAATCAATTGACAGTTTATTTTTAAAGGAATCAATGGGAAAACAGGAGTAGAAGGGAAAAAAAAGACTGTCAGATGTAGAAACTCAATAGCCAAATTGGAAAAACCACAACGGTCATAAGAAACAGTTTAGTAAAAGCTGCCAGCCATCCTATTATTGTTTTTCATCTAATAACTTTAGATATAAATAATCACTTTTACTAGGAGGTATAATACTGACAAACTGCCAATCCTATCATAGTGCCATGCCATAGTTTCAGAAGTAATAGGCATTCAAAGCAAACGGGTGTAACAACAGCATCTCCAACTGCTGGGTGGCCCAGAAATGTAGTAGGACTGTTAGAGATCCTGAGTCCATCCTCACAGTTCAAGGGTTTCTTGCTTCAATTAGGACACTGGCACAATTATATTTCCTTAAAATAACTCATACCGTACTAGCCACAGTGAACCAAATGCCACTCCAATATATCCTTTCCACAGAGACCATTAACAATATGCCAGCTTGCTGATAAATCACATGAAGTAATTGATACAACTATCCCCACTTGTGTGCCCAGGACCCTAATATTTTACAGGGGGCAATAAAATCAGGTCAGTATAATTTGATTCACCATCTGGCCAATAATATGCTTGAACATTCAGTAACAATTAACTAAGGTAAGTTAATGTATCAAATTTATTGTACGCAGCTTTAAGTACAGACAGATCACTGATTGGCATTTGCTGGTCACTTCTTCCCACAATAATCTTACATTCTTGTACAATTAAGCAATAGAAAGCCCCCAGCAGGAGGCCAAGGATTCTGGTCTGACAACTTTATATCTAACAAAAGGCCATGCTTGAGTATGAAAAGCAATTTTATTGTCTACACCAACTAGTAACTTCCTTTATACATGTACTGTAACAACCATTTGTATGTATATTTATTAAAAAAAAAATGTTAACATACTGAAAGATCCAGTTGTTTAGTCAGGTGGTCAAATGTATCTATGGCCCTTTGGTGTGCAAAAATTGGGCTGTTCTTATTCCTTGACCGAATCTCATCCAAGGGCCTTCAACTTATAGGAGCCCATTTATTAAACCTCAAATTTATCTGGTTGGGTTTTTGAAGGGGAAAACTCACCGAATTTTTAGAGATTTATTATATCCCAAAGCTGCTAAATACTTCATCTCAAACCAGTTGAGGTCATGAAGAAGTCCATGGCAGATGCCCCTTAAATTGTTTCTTGACATCGTGATCTGCACTGGGATTTTCGTCCCATAATCCAATAAACTCGAGTTTTCAGACCTTCAAACACAATTCGAATTGACGCTCAATTTTATCCCAACATGATTTTGCTCCAACTTTTACAAGAACAATTATTTATAAATGAGTTAAATTCGTGAATGTGTTAGGTCGACTTTATTTTAATAGAAAATTTGATTAATTTGAGTTTTAATAAATAACCCCCAGTGTTTTGTCTTTTAGAGTTTCCTTGGCCATTTGCTGCCTTTGCAAGTATCATATATAGGAGCTAAAGTATCTGGTTCCCAACTCTTGATTTTGTCATGTCTTTTTATTGCAAAATTATTTCTCATTTTCTATTTAAAAAAGCTAAATGGATAAGTGGTATAGAGGCAGGGTGATAGATCATTGATGCATTTATTCTAATTATGGAACTACAGGGCCTGTGCTAACCTGGGAATATTGATTGTAACCCAATACCCCAATCCCGTATATAACCTTATGGATCCGGGAGAACATTCGATCCATGGACTTGCATCATACATTCTGTGTCCCTTGTTCCATATGATAACAATGCTTTGTTACAGTATTGGTGTTACGAATCTCCTGCAGAGAACATTGAGTTGCATCACTGTCTATTGTAATATACATATATATTGTAATATATATATATATATATATATATATATATATATATATATATATATATATATATATATATATATAATTGCTGTTCAGGAACAAGTGTCTATTTACTGTTATATTTTGATGAATGTGTATTTATTTAATAATGGGATGCTCAGGGGCTCTCAGACACCCTTATTGTATATTACATAGTAAGTTTGGTGCTCAATGATGGACAATACGGCAACCTCCTAATATATATGTAAAAGAAGCACACTGGCACACCAGACATGTAGATGCAGGGAAACCCTTGCAAAGTTTTAAACGCAGAAGTGCAACTTTCAGGGCTCACCTTCCAGGTTTACAGTACTTCATGTGGTCTGGATCCCTACAATAGACGTTGAACAAGGATAGAAAAACAGCCTGTTTCCCTTGTCAGTATTTGGTACCTTCACTACAAGCAAGCAGAGCCTACAGGAGACCTATTCCCATCTATCCTATACTTGGTGAAGCTTGAAGCTGCTTTTGATAACTAAACTCACTGACTCACTGCTTCTAGAGAGTGCTACAACAGTGGCTATCCTGCACACTAGCTAACCTTGTTCTCAGGGTCCCTGTTCCCTGACTTCTTTAAAGGGGTTGTCACTTCAGGGCCTAACATTTCTGGGGCCTTGTTGACTCCAGGCTCAATGGAAGGGCCACCCCTTGCAAATCACCATGTTACAGTAATGCAAGAAATGGTTATCAACCTAAGGGCCAATGAACTTGGTATGCAAAATAAGTATAAATGGTACATGGGTTTTAATTAATTGAAGCCATGGGGGCCATTAAACCTATGGGGCCCTACACCATTTTTAAAGAACAACCATTTTAACCCCTCAGGGTTCAAAAAGAGGCAATCCTCTATGACATGCTAAGAATGAGGACATCTATTTGAATTAGGAGGTTTCATCTTAGCTGCAAAAAATATTTTTATTACAGGAAGAGTTGTGGATTTTTCTCCCTGAATCAGTTCTACTGGCAGATACATTAGAAAGCTTCAAGAAAGGGTTGGGTGGGAAAGTGAGAAAATAAGTTCCTAAAATGAACTCTTAGTACAAAATTGATCCAGAGACTGGGCCTACTTTCCATCAAGGTATATTGGAGAGGTTCAATTGGGTTTTTTTTTATAAAAGGTTGAATTCAATGTACTTTTGTCAACCTTATCTATTATGTTACTATTTCTTACTATTATTATTTCTTATTAGTATGATTTATTATTATTATGATTTATTATTATTAACCCTTTAAGTGCCAGCAGAATTTCACATTTTGGTTACGCGAAATGCCAGCCGTTTTTGAAACATTTTGTGCTCTCTCACTTTAGGGGCATTTTCTGAGGGGAAACCTATAGTTTACCTAGGAAAACTATACATTGTTTTTTTCGGTAGAAACTGAGCTTTCTAAATCTGCCTGAGTTTTCATGTATTTCCACCTGTGCAAAAAAATTTATAGTGCTAAATACCAAAAAAAAATGAAAAATTACCATTTTTCATCGTATATCAATTTATACCAGAAAAATATTTCATTTTAGGGATGAAAATCCAACTGATTTGGAAAGCCTTATGTCTCTCGAACGTGCCAATACCAGATATGTATAGTTTTAGGGAGATTTAGGATTTCTGTACAGCAAAAACTCCAGGCAGTATATTACCGAATTTTGAAAGCACTAAGGCAGAAAACGGCATGCTTTAGATTCCAAGGCAAAAAATCCTGAAACCGTAGGTTTACCCCAGAAAACCATACATTTTTGAAAAGTACACATTCTGCCGATTACAAAATGGGTAACTATGTCTCTCTACTCCCAACTACCAAACATAAAAGCTTGTCTGAAAATAGCGGTTTTTCAAAAAAAAATTCAAAATTCTGAAAAATCATTTCAAAGGTTTTATTTTGCTGCTCCGCATATCCCAAACTATATTAGGTACCAAGAAAAAGCACCTGAAATATGATTGCCAGGGGTCCACTGAACAGTTTGATACCCATTATGCATAGGTTTACCAAAGTATCTGGCATTTAGAGACACCAATATGAAGTTAGCACATCCAAATTGATCAGGACTTTACTTCAGCTACTGAGAAATCAACACATTGACTGCATTTTTTGTGGGGTAAAAACACAGAAATATATGTTTACCCCCCAAACCCATATATTTTTGGAAAGTACACATTCTACTGAATCTAAAATGGGTACCCATGCCTTTCTGCTCCAAACTACTGAGTCGCAAGGCTTTCCCAAAATTGTCGGTTTTGGTGAAATATCTGAAAATTGCCTCAAAGCTTCAACTTCCCAGCACCATATCACCCATGTATCGTTACGCACCAAGAAAAAGCACCCTAAATATGATTGCCAGGGTTCCTCCAAACAATTTGGTGGCCATTGTTCATAGGTTTACCAAAGTATCTGGCATTTAGAGGCCTCAAAATGAAGTTAGCGCATACAAATAGTCCTGTGGGTAACTTCATCTAATGAAAAATCAACACATTGACTGCATTTTTGTGGGGTAAAAACACAGAAATATATGTTTACCCCCCAAACCCATATATTTTTGGAAAGTACACATTCTACTGAATCTAAAATGGGTACCCATGCCTTTCTGCTCCAAACTACTGAGTCACAAGGCTTTCCCAAAGTTGTCAGTTTTGGTGAAATATCTGAAAATTGCCTCAAAGCTTCAACTTCCCAGCACCATATCACCCATGTGTCATTACGTACTAAGAAAAAGCACCCTAAATATGATTGCCAGGGTTCCTCTGAACATTTTGGTGGCCATTGTTCATAAGTTTACCAAAGTATCTGGCATTTAGAGGCCCCAAAATGAAGTTAGCGCATACAAACAGTCCCGTGGGTAACTAATGAAAAATCAACACATTGACTGCATTTTTGTGGGGTAAAAACACAGAAATATATGTTTACCCCCCAAACCCATACATTTTTGGAAAGTACACATTCTACAGAATCTAAAATGGGTACCCATGCCTTTCTGCTCCAAACTACTGAGTCGCAAGGCTTTCCCACAATTGTCGGTTTTGGTGAAATATCTGAAAATTGCCTCAAAGCTTCAACTTCTCAGCACCATATCACCCATGTATCGTTATGCACCAAGAAAAAGCACCCTAAATATGATTGCCAGGGTTCCTCCGAACAGTTTGGTGGCCATTGTTCATAGGTTTACCAAAGTATCTGGCATTTAGAGGCCCCAAAATGAAGTTAGCGCATACAAATAGTCCTGTGGGTAACTTCAGCTAATGAAAAATCAACACATTGACTGCATTTTTGCGGGGTAAAAACACAGAAATATATATTTACCCCCCAAACCCATATATTTTTGGAAAGTACACATTCTACGGAATCTAAAATGGGTACCCATGCCTTTCTGCTCCAAACTACTGAGTCGCAAGGCTTTGCCAAATTTGGCGGTTTTGGTGAAATATCTGGAAATTGCCTCAAAGCTTCAACTTTCCAGCATCGTATTGTCCATGTATCATTACCAGCATAAAGCATCCTAAATATAAACATAGGGGTCTACAGTTTGATGCCCAATATGCATAGATATACAAACTATGTGGCGCACAGAGACCCCCAAATGACAATATGTATAGACATTTTCACGGCTGACGCGCTGGCTGCTGCAATATAACCACTCGGTGTGTGTATTATGCGACATTAGACCACCTAACAGTACAGAGACCCCAGAAAACCATATATTTTCAGAAAGTACACATTCTGACGAATCCAATATGGGTAAATATGTGTTCCTACTGCAAACTGCCAAACTGCAAAGCAATGCTGAACGTAACGGTTTTTATCAAATTTCTGAAAATCGTCACAAAGCTTGAATTTTACCCCATTATATGCCCCACATTTCGTAACTTATCAGCATAAAACATCCTAAATATGAACACCAGGGGTCTACTAAACACTTTGATGCCCAATATGCATAGATATACCAAACTATGTGGCGCACAGAGACCCCCAAATGACAATAGTGTATATACATTTTCACGGCTGACGCACTGGCAGCTGCAATATAAGCACCTGGTGTGTGTATTATGCAACATTAGACCCCCCTAACAGTACAGAGACCCCAGAAAACCATATATTTTCAGAAAGTACACATTCTGACGAATCCAATATGGGTAAATAAGTGTTTCTACTGCAAACTGCCAAACTGCAAAGCAATGCTGAACATAACGGTTTTTATCAAATTTCTGAAAATTGTCAGAAAGCTTGAATTTTACCCCATTATATGCCACACATTTCGTAACGTATCAGCATAAAACATCCTAAATATGAACGCCAGGGGTCTACTGAACACTTTGATGCCCAATATGCATAGATATACTAAACTATGTGGCACACAGAGACCCCCAAATGACAATAGTGTATATACATTTTCACGGCTGACGCACTGGCTGCTGCAATATGAGCACCTGGTGTGTGTATTATGCGACATTAGACCCCCCTAAAAGTACAGAGACCCCAGAAAACCATATATTTTCAGAAAGTACACATTCTGACGAATCCAATATGGGTAAATAAGTGTTTCTACTGCAAACTGCCAGACTGCAAATCAATGCTGAACGTAACCGTTTTTATCAAATTTCTGAAAATCGTCACAAAGCTTGAATTTTACCCCATTATATGCCCCACATTTCGTAACTTATCAGCATAAAACATCCTAAATATGAACGCCAGGGGTCTACTGAACACTTTGATGCCCAATATGCATAGATATACCAAACTATGTGGCGCACAGAGACCCCCAAATGACAATAGTGTATATACATTTTCACGGCTGACGCGCTGGCTGCTGCAATATAAGCACCTGGTGTGTGTATTATGCGACATTAGACCCCCCTAACAGTACAGAGACCCCAGAAAACCATATATTTTCAGAAAGTACACATTCTGACGAATCCAATATGGGTAAATGTGTGTTTCTACTGCAAACTGCCAAACTGCAAAGCAATGCTGAACATAACGGTTTTTATCAAATTTTTGAAAATCGTCAGAAAGATTGAATTTTACCCCATTATATGCCCCACATTTCGTAACGTTTCAGCATAAAACATCCTAAATATGAACGCCAGGGGTCTACTGAACACTTTGATGCCCAATATGCATAGATATACCAAACTATGCGGCGCACAGAGACCACCAAATGACAATAGTGTATATACATTTTCACGGCTGACGCGCTGGCTGCTGCAATATAAGCACCTGGTGTGTGTAATATGCGACATTAGACCCCCCTAACAGTACAGAGACCCCAGAAAACCATATATTTTCAGAAAGTACACATTCTGACGAATCCAATATGGGTAAATAAGTGTTTCTACTGCAAATTGCCAAACTGCAAAGCAATGCTGAACATAACGGTTTTTATCAAATTTCTGAAAATTGTCAGAAAGCTTGAATTTTACCCCATTATATGCCCCACATTTCGTAACGTATCAGCATAAAACATCCTAAATATGAACGCCAGAGGTCTACTGAACACTTTGATGCCCAATATGCATAGATATACCAAACTATGTGGCGCACAGAGACCCCCAAATGGATATATAGTAGATAAAATTTACAAGGCAAAACAAAATAAGGCAGTAAAGGGTGAAATGCAAAAAAATCCAATAAAACCACAAAAATCAATGTTTTTTTTCCAGACTAGTGTTATCGGCCGTCAGAATCACAGTTTGAATATTTTAGATGGGCCAAACAGGTTATACGGCTAGAAAAAAGTGAACACAATATATGCAGAGCTGAAAATGCAATAAAATGGCTAAAAATTCAATAAAATGGCTAAAAATGCACCAAAATACCCAAAATTGCAACATAATCACCGAAATAACATACAAAAGGTATTGCACAGTACGGTTAGCGAATACGCTATGCGTAATGACAATAAAACATTTTTTTCAGCCAAAAAAAGAAACGATGCGATAAGAAAAAAAAAAAAGCCACAATGCCATGTATGTGCGTGTGCGTGTGTACAAATGGTAAATTACATGTTATGTGCGCGTGTGTGCATGTGCACATGTGTGTAAGTGCAGTGAGTGTAAGTGACCCCCCCAATCCCCAAAAATGTATGTGTAAGTGTGTGTAAGTGTGAATCTAAGTGTGTATTACTGTAATAAGTGTGTGTTGGTGTGTTTGTGTGTGTAATTGTTGCACTAACCTGAAAAAGTCGCTGGAGACTGTTACAGGCGATCAGGAAGAGCCCCTGGAAGACATCTGCCTCGTGGTTCCTGTCTGTGTGCTGTGGGGGCGGAGATCGTCGATCCGGTGCAGGCTGCAGCAGCAGGACACGTAAGTAACACGTGCCTGCTGCTGTTTTTGGGCCCCTGGGCGATCGCGCCCCAGGGGCCACTCGATCCCCTGCTCTGCTCGTTGCCTAGGGGCAGGGGATCGAGCAGGAACGGAGCGAGCGGCTCTAACAGCCGCTCCTCCGCTCCTGAACCAGGAAATGCTGCAGAACGTAGAATCTACGTTCTGTGGCATTTCAAGTACCTTTGCCACAGAACGTAGATTCTACGATCTGTGGCATTTAAAAGGTTAAGATCTATATTGAAATGAACAGCTCTTCTGGAGCGCTAGAGGGAATACAATATTGCAGACATTTACCCTGGCACACTGCACCATGTTAAAAATGGCACTAGCCATCTCACTTGCTGCAAGAAAAGATATTGATGGAACCCATTAATAGAACACAGGAATTACCAGCAGGACCAGGATGGATAAAACAAGCACATAAGACTGTTTATGGGATTTTGTCCAGGTCATTAAAACTAATATTAAAAGGAAGATGGATATGAGTGGGCTTGGAGGTTATTAACAATGTTTCCCAATTAAAAAACATACAATAGGGGCCAATGTATTTTTAATATGTTTATTATTTAAAATATAATATTGATGTAAATCTTGTGAATCGCTGTTGTCAATCTTCTAGCTGCCATCGGGACCAAGTTTTTCTGCGGGGCCCAAATATGACATAGGGCCCTTGTACATGTGCCCCCGTCCCTCCCCCGATGGCTGCCATGATGTTTTCTTACTTCAGTGCTTCATTTCTAAGGAGAGATTGCTCAGTGTTAGCCATGGAGACGGTATGTGTATAATTCTGAAATTTATTTTTTTAAACATTTGTTTACTATTATTTATATCTCATTCCCTTTGCTGCTAATTTAAAGGTCAACTATAACTACTACAACTAATAACATTTTCTCCCATCTCATCATATTTATCTCTCTCATAGATTTGGCCTAGTTCAGTGACCTCTGCCCTAATACAATCTCACCCTTTATTATGGGCTTTATAGGCTTTAGTTACAGAATTATAGTATATTTATGAAAGCCAGAGAATATTGTATGAATAAGAGCAGTAGATGGATATGGTCTATACATCAAGTGAACTATAATGAGAATCAACAGTTCCCTTACCTCTCTGCAGGTGCCACTTGATATTACTTTTCACACCCCTTTCATTCCAGATGTTACAAACGAAGGGGTGTGACAGTAGCTGCTCTGCAGATGGCCTCCAATCCGGATTTTTCTGGAGGCATTTCTTTATAAAATCATGGAAGTTGTCACTCCTGGAAAAAAGAAACAGATGCAAAATTATAATTGTTCATGTTGTATAATAACTAAATTCCCAGAGCTCATGCATTTAAAAGACTGGAAATAGAACCAGCACAGCCATGTGCCCTATATAACCCATAAGCTTCTATTTTATGGAAAGTCCTTTTGTTAAACATTGTGATCTTGATCATGTTACTCTGTGCCTAATTAACAACACAGACAAAGCATAACAAGACAAAAGCTGTTCAAGAAGGTAATAGACAGTGAGATCCTTCCCTTCTAATGGTTCAACTGATCTGCTTGATTAGGGGGGTCTATTTTGCTTACTTACTAACCCTAAATTATTAGAGTACATTTACCTTCTACCATAATATGATGTCTCTGGTTTTGCCAACATCTTGGCCTGGCTTGTATTGGCTGCCAGATAATAACCCCAAGATCTTAAGCTAAGCATGAGCTCCTGCACCTGAGCATTTACACATATAACACTTTATCTTCCCCCTTACTTCTTTCCCATTTATCTCTTCCCTATCCTTACTTCACCCCAATGTCCCCCTTGCCATAACTTCTCCCTTGCCTATTTCCCCAAATGTTTCCTTGACTCTCACATTTGTACACCCCTTTACCACATTATCAATATCCCTACATTCTCCTCATTTCCTTTTCATTCCCCACCCTCTCCACCACACCCTCTTTTCCTGTTTCAGTGGAAATCACTCACCATGAGTCCCATAGCAATACTGGAGCGGGACCATGCATTATTCTTTTGATGCGTGCATGGCTGGGAAATCTGCTGAATGCTAGGTTGGAAGAAAATACAAGATGAGAATATGATTGACAATCACAACATTACTTGAAAAACAACAAATCTTGAAAAAATCTAATTAACTTAATTGTATATTTGTTACTTGATTGCCAGCATACTGACAAAATAACGGTATTGGAACTGGCAAATTCAAATTTTAGTAAATCAGCCCCTTACTAACCAGCCCAATAGTTTTCAATATTTAATAATATCCCGTGTTAAAGCGTGACACCTAAATGTCCTCTAACCTTTTTACAAACAGTTCTTTATGCACTATAGCACACACACTGGGGTTTACTTACGGTAGTATCCTTCTGCCATTTCAAGGGCGGAGATTCCCAGTGACCATACATCAGCCTACATATTGAAATATGGAAGAAAAGGCAACTATTAGAAAAGAATATACACAGGTCACATGAAAAAAACAATTACAGATCATTCAGATTCTTTTATGTATGCATCTGCAACCTCACAATAATTCTATTTTGTAAGAAAATATAGTAAAACCCCCATATTATGTGTTGGAAAATCAGGAAAATTCATTCAGCATGATATATTGGTGGGACCAAATGTAAAATGTAAAATCAGAGGATGTAAAATTTTAATTCCAAGTATTGAAGTGATGCGATCTTTAAAAAAATGACCCCAAACACCCCAGGCTGAGTGTGTCACACAGAGTTGGAAAATCCCATAAAGAGTCAAGTGGAGTTGGTTTCTAACATTCCTGTGCCCTGCAGTTCTCTCCTTCACTTCAGATTCCCCCTCTCATATCACAGAAACCATATTACAGCTTTGTATTCACTGTTATGAGAGGGGTATGTGAAGTGAGTTAAAAAGATCACACAGTGCACCTTGTATAAGTTCATACATTATATATAAAACGAGAGAGAAGACATCACAATACCTTAGAGGTGTATTCTATGACCTTATAGTTAGTGTTGGCCAGTACTTCTGGTGCCATGTATGGAAGAGCACCTGCAGTACTATTACTTCTTTCACCAATGGTGGCATAGCTGACATCACCTGAAATTGTATAACAAAAGCAGGAATTTTAATTTTCATTTATAAATACAACCCACCATGAAGATAGAAATAAATATCCGTTTGTTCAGGTTTTTGGTATCACTTACTGATCTTCACTTCTGCATCAGATGTTATCATAATGTTGTTTGGCCTTAAGTCATGATGAATCACCTTGTGCTTATCAAGGTGGCACAGGCCCTGAATAAAGGAAAAGTGAAAATATAAATATTTTTCTTGCCGTTTAATGAATTAGATTTATCCAGAACAGTACCAAGGAGTTTCACTTGAGACATACCTTTAATACCTCCTTGCAGGTGTAAGCAATCCAGCCCTCTTTCAAGGAGTGGGATATGTTGCTGTTAAAGAGCTGTTTTACTGATGTCCCACTGTAACGCTCCATTGAAATCCACAGTCCCTCATATTCTGGCATTTTTACAGAGGCAGGTTGGAAATATGCCCCGTAATAGCCAATGATGTTTCCATGGCCAGAAATGGTTTCTAGAACCTTCAGTTCATTGAGGACTTCTTTCTGCTTCTAGTTTAAAAAAAAAAAAAGTAAAGTCAATACAATAAAATGACTATTTCAAATACCCCGACCTAACTTGTAGTTCTAAAAAAACGTCAACATTGTAATATCCCTACACGAGAATTGCATAATATGATTAACACTCTCAGTTCTTTTATTTCTTTAATCCCATACATTTCTCAAATGGTATTCACTTATTTTTACAGTTACATAGTTATTAGCTTAGCAACTTACCCTACTACTATAAATATAATGTAGGTGTTACAAAAAAGCTTATTAGTATTTAATTATAGTAATCGTATCAAGACACATTACCTCTTCATCTTTCATGATGGTAACTGCCACCTCCTTTTGTTCTTTTACGGTGCCATCCCTACAACAAAAGAAGCAAAAGAATCTCTGTGATCATTACTGTTTGGAACATTATGGAAAAGCAAACGCATATATTGTGTGGATATGGGAAGGTTTATTGGCAGCTTCAGAAGCACAAGAAAACAAAGAAGGGACAAATCTAGAGGGTACAACTAATTGGCTGTATTTACAGAATCACCCAAAATATGACAAAAATTACCTACTAACTGAAATATCTTACATTATAAATGACACCGTAGCTGTCCTCTCCGATGGGCTCCAGGACTTGTACATAACTCCGTGGCTTCTAAAAAAATAGCATTGTATAAAAAAAACATGATAAATACAAAACTGAATTTAAGGCAGTTGGACAAATAACCTTTCCAACATGAAAGAAGCACAGGGGGTGTAGGGGGAACTGGGAACTAGTGTATTAGGGGAGAAGGCTGAGGACTGGAATATTTAAGTCAAACCATTAAAGTAGAGCTTTTGTGTCGCTTAGTGTTCCAAAATACAGTTCTACAGCTGCTTACCGGGTATTTAGTTGCAAGTAGATGTTGATATGCCTGGGGAAGACAAAAAACATTTTTTTAGATCAACTATTTTTGGGGAGCTGCTAAAATTATAATTTGAAGGAAAAGGAAAGGTATATTTACTGGAGAGGGGTTGTCAATATGTTCAGTAACATAGCTAGGCTCACACATATAAAGTATACTATGGTTTATATTTACTGGTACATCTTGGTTCAAAGAGAGAACTTTTTTTGTTAGACAAACTGAACCCTGGAGTGCAGGTGCTTCAACGGACATTATGGGGGTACATTATTAAAGATCGAGTTGTGTTTTTCCAAAATTGGGTTTTCAGGGGTAGCTTTCAGTAAAAACTTGAGAAAAACTTTGAAAAATAAAAATGCACATTTTTCTCGTTTACATTTTTTTTGTTTCGAGATCATTTCATTAATCAGGGTTCGTGCTGAACTATACTTAGCTTTGAGAAGAGCTTTGTTTTTCTTTTAAAAATAGAAGACTTCTCAGTTAACTGGTGATTGGTTTTGAGAAGCCATTTAGACATGTCTAAATTCAAATTACAAGCAGCTACATCAGTCTCTGAGCAGCAGCTCATTAAACAGAAGAGCAGACCATTTAAATATAGACTAATGAAAGATTTAATTAAATAATTCTGCTCAAACCCTTTTAAAGGCTTTAAGACTTACCTGGTTGTTGTCGCCCACTTGCTCCTCAGAGATTTTGGAGATTTCAGGCTGGCAGGTGTTGGTGCCTGATTCCTCTGCTATCTCCTATTTAGGACAAAGAAAATGTATTTTTAGATGACTGATCTGAACCCTTGATTTTAAAAAAGAACTGCAACACCCAAACTTCATGTCCATAAATAAGTAAAGAAAGCAGAGTTGTGGTGCAGGGTGAATGATTGTTATGTTTGGCTGTGTCCTTTTTTAAAAACCATAATTTCTCTTATTGTATCAATTCAGCTTGATGAATATTCTGAATCAAGCCTTATATATAAGCAAGTGAGATGTATGTATGTATATTTTTATTTGTATACCACTCCTTGAGGGCAAAGCACTGTACAGCAAAACAATAAATTAGTAGTAACAAACAAGTGGTCACTGCAATAATAAGTGACAGTAAGTGCAGTATTAGAAATACAATTCACATAAATATAAAATATAATTACAATACAAATGAAATGCTCAGTGACAAGGAGACAAAAGGATGGAGGACCCTACCCCGTAGGGGTGAGATAATGTTAATGCATTGTGTAATACTGCCCTGTGTTTTTATTTTGAATGTGGGATTTTTATCCTACAAGTCTCGGTGTGAAAATTTGCTTTATTGATTCCAACACAGTCTAGGTTGAGATATCATTAACTAAATTAATATAAAGGTTTAATTAGATCTTTCTGCTCATACCTCATCTGATCTGAGTTTTCCTCGTTTGTTTCAGCACTCTCTTGCTGGTTTTCCTCATTATTTCAGCACTCTCTTGCTGGTTTTCCTCATTATTTCAGCACTCTCTTGCTGGTTTTCCTCTTTATTTCAGCACTCTCTTGCTGGTTTTCCTCATTTTTTCAGCACTCTCTTGCTGGTTTTCCTCAATTATTTCAGCACTCTCTTGCTGTTTTTCCTCATTTATTTCAGCACTCTCTTGCTGGTTTTCCTCGTTTATTTCAGCACTCTCTTGCTGGTTTTCCTCAATTATTTCAGCACTCTCTTGCTGGTTTTCCTCATTATTTCAGCACTCTCTTGCTGGTTTTTTCCTCATTTATTCAGCACTCTCTTGCTGTTTTCCTCAGATTAATTTCAGCACTCTCTTGCTGATTTCCCTTGATTTATTCAGCCACTCTACTTGCTGGTTTTCCTCGTTTATTTCAGCACTCTCTTGCTGGTTTTCGAGTCAGGCTGGCAGGTGTCATTGCCTGATTTCTGTGTTGTCTCCTGTAGATAAAATTTTAGATATGTGAACTGAACCCACTTGTTAAAGAAAATTGCAACACCCAAACCCCTTATATTACACCATAGTAAATTGCACTTGCAGCAATTCAGAATGGAGGTTGGACAGGCTCACCTGCCAGAATTGGTTGTGCCGGCTCAATTGCTCCCCAGAGTTGAATTCTGGAATTTAAAGTTCCTTTAGAAATGAACTTCTTATATGCTGTAGTTCAATATTACAGTTCTTTATAATATTACTAACCATATCATTTTTTTCTTACCTGACAGATGTCAATATCAGGGGTTTCTGGAGCCACCTGGCAGATGGTTATGGCCGGCTCCAGTTCTTCCTCTGGTTTTAATTCCTAAAAGGAATAAAGTTAGTTAGTTGATGAACTTCTTATAATGCTGTAGTTCAATATCTAGCATGTTCTTTGTATAAACCATTCACTCAACTTCATAAAATCAATCAATTTTATGTTTCTGTACAACTTACTTGACAAGTGGCATTGCCAACAGGTTGTACATGATTAAGAGAGGAAAGTAGATTAGAGCCACACATCTCTGGTATGTGTTGGGGGGCAAGGGTATAAGGGGGTTATTTATCAAAGTCTGCTGAGTGAAAAATTGGTGGTGTTACTTTATGCAATTAAAGGCCTATCATATATGCTTAGTTATGACTAAAGGAGTGTGGCTTGTTTTGGAAAAATATGCTTTTAATTAGATATAACTAATATGAGTAAATATGATATAATAATAATGTCTAAATAAATGCACGGTCAGTATAGGGATTTATTTTGATAATAATATAAAATCAATGTGTTTTCCTTTAGACAGGAGAGAATGAGTTTTCATCAACAAAGAAAACGGTTTTAACAATAAAGTCCATGCCGTTATGAAATGTGCCATCTATGGAAATGGTAATGGATTATTCTGTAGCTGAATGTCACTATTAAATGACATTAAAAGTAAGGAAGGTGCCCATGTTTATCAAGTCATGGACATTATTATTCAGATGAGAAATAATTGGGAAATGTTGCCAATTGTGAATAAACGGGCTAAATCCAGTTTACCCAGTGTTTTTCTTTTGGACCAGTAAGAATTGATGGTGCAGCTTCATCAAGGTATAAATCTATAGGCAAGGAAATAATCTGGTTTTGATAGTACTAATAGGAAAATTGTGTCACTTCTTTTAATGTTGTCCAATTCTTCATCACTTACCACAACAGATTCTTTGGTTGGATGATTAACTTTTCTTTTCTAAGAAGACAAAAAAGAATTATTACAAAAAAGAAATGAGCAAATAGGAAAACTATAATTATATAAATGATATAAATCCAACTTCCCTTAGTTAATAGAAAACACATAAATGTATTTGATTGTAATAAAAGCACATATTAAATACAATTTCAGTTTTTGGATTTGGTGAAGCTGAATTCAAATCACAAGATATTGGGAGTTATCAGCAATCTAAATATGGTAATAAGGATTTGATTATTGGGTCAGTAATCTGTAGTGACTGATTTGGTATTAAATGACTAGGGATGGGCGAATTTGACCCGTTTAGTTTCGCCAAAAATTTGCCGCCGGCGAAATGTCACGACTCCCATTACAGTCTATGGGCGTCATTTGTTTTTTTCCCACCATGCAAGTCTATGGGCGTAATTTCCGTGGCGAAACAAGGCGAAAAAATTCGCCCATCCCTGTAAATGACATAGTTGATGCAAACACAAGTAGAACGTATTGTATCCCCTATACTAAAGCCAAATCATATAACAAAAATGAATGGAAACAGCACTAGTGACTGTAGCACAATACAGATATATTGAGGAGCAGTCAGTCTGTCTCTATCTCATCATCATGTTATTAGTAGTGATGGGCGAATTTATTTGCCAGGCACGAATTTGAGGCGAATTTGCGCTATTCGCCGCCAGTGAATAATTGAAAAATCCAAAACGCCCGCAAAAATTCGCAGCGTCGGGAAAAAACGGACGCCGGCGTCAAAAAGACGCCGGTGCCGTTTCGCCAATTTTTCGCCGTTTCGCAAATTTTCTGGCGAAGCGAAACGGCGCAAATTCGCTCATCACTAGTTATAGTATTAGCAACTGTCACAAACAGAACAATGTTCAGAGATAATCCAGTAACAGAGTTTGAGGACAAGTTTCTCCCCCATGAAGTTATTCACTAAATGAATTATGTCATGTTATAGTAGAAAAAACAACGTCCTTACCTTGCGAAAACAAAAACATTTGAAAATAGTTTTCCACATTTTGATGTTAGTTGTTTTTTTTGTTAGATGTTAGATTTTTTTTTGTTGTTTTGATACGATAAAATATTCTTCTGTGGAGAGAAAAAAAGAAAACCATTTAGTAAAGAAACAGTTTAGTAATCCCAATACTTTGTTCTATGTAATATCCCGATATATATATATATATATGAGGCCCAAACAGCCCCCACCTCCACACTAGTGGTATATATAATCAAATGCCCTTGTGGTTTATTGTACTGTGGCAAGACGGTGAGGCAGCTAAAGGAAAGGATAGGCATCGAGCGAGTATTAGGGCAGCGTTAGACCCAGAGAGAGTCAAAAATAAGAATAAAGACGACCTGAAACAGGACAAAGCCCAACAGCCGGTGGCCAAGCATTGGGCGGAGGCCAAACATAGTGCCTCCTCCTTTAGATACCTGCCGATAGAGCACATACAAATGCATCCAGGAGGTGGTGATGTAGGAAAAGCGCTTTTGAAAAGGGAAGCCTTTTGGATTTATGAACTCAATTGCGTCTCACCAAAAGGTATGAATGGGCAGATCAAGTTGTAAGTTGTAGAGTTGATCTAAATGGATAAATAGAGTTTGGTAGTTCCTTTACAAACTTTCTATTTATTCTGTGGCTTTTACAGTGAAAGGAAATGTTGTATAAATTATGGATACAATTTAGCTACAACTTTGTTTCTCTTTTCCTTTTAGGACACTTTAGTAACATATGGAATTTAATTGAGCACTGTAACACGAGCTTATGAAACACACCGGTGACATCTTGTGGACAAAATGAATTTTACAAGTAGACAAAATTATACACTGTTTGATATCACAAAATGTTTTGTAAATTTTTTTACACGTTTTTATACACTAATTTATGATATTTATGGTATTTATGATGTATATGCGATGAGTGTTCATGATGATAACACTATCTGGGTAGTGATGGGCGAATTTATTCGCCAGGCGCGAATTCGCGGCGAATTTGCGTGATTCGCCGGCAGCGAATAAATTTGCGAAACGCCCGCGAAAATTCGCAGCAAAAATTCGGCGGCGTCAAAAAAATTTCCGAAAAAAACGGACGCCGGCGTCAAAAACGGGACGAGACGCCGGCGCAGTTTCGCAAATTTTTCGCAGTTTCGCACGAAATTCGCACATTTTTCGGCGAAGCTTAACGGCGCAAATTCGCCCATCGCTATATCTGGGTAAAAAATATTTTTATGTCACATATATGAAGATATAGACTAATACAAGATTCCTCTGCACTCAACCCATTATCAATATATTTAAGACAGCGACATTTTGTGCATACTGCTACTGAAAAATGCCTTACCCTTTAAACAAAACAGGGATTGTTTGTCCATATATTGCAATATATTTAAGCTGGCCAACTACGTCAAAGTCATCCCATATCTGGCCAGTCCTATGCTAAATTTTCATCTGATTCATTAAGAATTCTATGGTTTAATTATACATTTTATAAAAGGGACGAATACGTTTTTCCTGCAACTTACTAGCTGCTTTCAAAGTAAAACTCCCAAACTTGGCTGCCCTTTTATTAGACACCAGTGGGATCACCTGACTATAGTTGGAGGGGTTATAAAATTTGTTATAAAATGTATAATTAAACCATAGAATTCTTAATGAATCAGATGAAAATTTAGCATAGGACTGGCCAGATATGGGATGACTTTGACGTAGTTGGCCAGCTTAAATATATTGCAATATATGGACAAACAATCCCTGTTTTGTTTAAAGGGTAAGGCATTTTTCAGTAGCAGTATGCACAAAATGTCGCTGTCTTAAATATATTGATAATGGGTTGAGTGCAGAGGACTCTTGTATTTGTCTATATGTTTTTTGTGGTCACACCCTCATTGCACCCCCGCCTAATGATTTTAAAAACTGGTGGTGAGCACAAATTTCCCCTGTTTGTTACATATATGAAGATGGTCACAAGGGTTAAATCACTTCATTAACAGGTTTAGATAACAAGCACCCATTGGAGAATTTGAATGTGTTAGACTATTAAAGATTGGTCAATGTATTTTTGTATCATCCTTGAGAAAGGTCCTAACAAGGACGTTGGATAATGGTACAACGGAATAAATGATTGAGAATTTTTACATGGGAGTGCCGGTTTTCTTGAATTGAAGGTTATTTTAACCATGCACCCCGGCTAAATAGGCCGTAATAGAGTTTGCCTTGGAGTGAGGATACTCACTGGACTGTGATATATATATATATATATACTGTATGTATATATGTGTGTGTGAGTGTGTGCGTATATATACATTTACAGCTATGGGATCCATTACCAAGAAACCTGTTTTTGAGAATGCTCCATAATACAGGAAGGCTATCACCCACAGACTCCATTTTAGTCAATGAATTAAAATTCTACCATATTCATGATACCACTAGTGGTCTCAAAGCTCAAACTGTACCAGTAAAACGGTTATTTTTAATAAAGTTTTCTCCCAAATATACAGAGATCTACTCACCTCAGTCTCCTGATCAAGAATGAGAAATCTCTGGGCTGCAGCTGTACACCTTGACTTTGTCCATTATGACATCATAATGACAACTGTTTGTTTGAACAGCTGTGAGATTCAGAGCATTGTGACATCACGCATGCAGCCCAGGCAGGGCAGTTATAACAGCAAGTTAAATCATGGTTGCTGAGTTCAGTTAAATTCAATTAAGTTGAAGAATAAAGTGCAGTGGGTTTTGTTGCCATGATGAGAGCGTGTTTATTCAGTAGCCATTCTCAATATAGGGAATGATACCATTACAACATGTATATTATTGTGTATTATTTGTATAAGAAATGGTACAATTAATATATTACAAAGACTGCCCCATTATTATATATAATGAGTATAGGGAACGCAGTGTTGTCTTGTACCTGAAATTGCAAAACAGTCCTGTGCTTTTTTTAGTGTTTAAATGTATTTTATTGAACTGGGGCAGCATAGCGCATCTTGACACAACTGGATATCAGTGCAAAGAGCTTTTTGGCCTTAGATTTAATCATGTTAATAAATTCATGTTATGTATTTAGCAAACAAAAGTCTAAATTTTATTTTTCATACTATGCTTTCATTTAAATGCACTTCTTTCATTTAAATGCACATGACAAGGTTGTTGCTTTTATGTATTTTGCCACACTACCATAACTACAACCTTATTTTAACAGTGTCAGCTGGAATGGTATTTAAATACAGGGTCTGACTGTTTCTTTTTATGCACATGAGCAGGTTTTTTAACATGCGTTTTTTTTGCTGATGATCCAGAGAGCCGGTCTGGGCCGACGGGGCCGACAAGAACCGGGGTCCGTCGGGTTTTTTCTCCGTGTCCCAGGCCGACCCTGTTCAATTATTAATTGTTTTTTTTTTTTTTAAATTATTCAAAATATTTAAATATTTATTTATAAAAATTATTAATTTCTGTCTACTATGGAAACATTAGGGATGCACCGAATCTAGGGTTCGGCCTTTTTCAGCAGGATTTGGATTCAGCCAAATCCTTCTGCCAGGCCGAACCGAATCTAAATTTGCATATGCAAATTAGGGAATGGGAAGGAAATCGTGTGACTTTTTGTCACAAAACAAGGAAGTAAAAAATGTTTTCCCCTTCCCATCCCGAATTTGTAGATGCAAATTAGGATTCGGATCGGTATTCGGCCAAAGCTTTCTTGAAGGATTCGGGGGTTCGGCCGAATCCAAAATAATGGATTCGGTGCATCCCTAATTTAAAGTAGTTTGTCGAATTACGAATTGTACCTTGATCATTGTCACTAGTTGATCTAGTGCAAAGTGCTCAATTACAGCTGGGAGTTTCTGAAAGGGAAATAACACAAAAAATGGTGCTTTATTATGAAATAATATTTGTATGTATTATAAAAATAAACAACATTTCAATTCCCTGACATTCATTTTTGCAGTATGAGACAGATCTGCTGTCGTGTGTCAAAAATACAGGAAGAGTCCCCGAAATTATGCCTCAGCCGACCGAGTGGTTTTATACTGGTCATGAAACTTTTGAGCTGTCTTTTAAAAGAAGGTGCCTTGGTGGTGATACATTGTTTATATAGGGAATCATCTACTCCCCTATTGTAAAAAGGGATATTTATAAGTCACCAAGGAGTTCAATGACCATATAACGGCACAGGGCTGAAGGCCGAGGTCTTCCTTTTGTGCTGGGTGCCATTGGCATGCTGTAGGTGACACAGGTGACAAAATGCAGGGTCACCTACATTCCAATAGGTACTGGGCTTTATATATTTATAAGCAGTTACACAAGACAGTAACTGCTTGGGAGTATTTTATGAATTCCTATCCCACATCAATTGAGTCTGAAGTCTGGCCTTGAATACATACTGAAATAGCACACTATATTTATTGTTTTAATTTTATCAAATGCACATTGACAAGATTTTTACCTTTTAATTCAGAGGCAAATTTTTCCAGTTGCTCTTGAACGGAGCACATATGGCTGATAGTTGACCATGGAAAAAAACGAATTTCCAAAAGCTCATCGAAAGTTCTCAGAATAGAGAAGTGAGAGGCTGCAGTGAATGGAGAATAGCCAGGAGCAAAGTGCAAAGGGAAAAGTCACTTTGATAAAAGCAATGGCACTCTAAGATAATTTAAAGGGGTGGTTCACCTTTAATGTAACTTTTATTATGTTATAGAACAGCCAATTTGAATTAACTTTTTAATTGGTTTTTATTATTTTTTTACAGTTATTTGCCTTTTTCTTTAGACACTTGCAGCTTTCAAATGGGCGTCGCTGACCCCTTCTAAAAAGCAAAAGCTCTGTAAAGCTACAAATTTATTGTTATTGCTACTTTTTATTACTAATTCTTCAAGCCAGGCCTCTCCTATTCATATTCTAGCCTCCTATTCAAATCAATGCATGGTTGCCAGGGTAATTTGAACCCTAGTTACCAGATTGCTTAAAATGCAAATTGAAGAGCTGTTGAATAAAAAGCTAAATAACTCAAAAACCACAAATAATAAAAAATTTAAACATATGGCAAATTGTCTCAGAATATCACAACCCCTTTAATTACATTCTCCTTTTTGTGTTTTTCCTTTTCAAATATCTAAAATGAATCTACCCGTGAAGTTTTTTGTGTTACCTATATGCTGTTAGAGATATTTTACGTATAGTTACTGTACCAGAAGCTGTGCCAGGAGGAGCCCGCAGAGCCCTGTACTTACCGCTTGCCTCAGAGCAGGCAGTAGGCTGCTCCTCCTCGCGCTTCTTAATTTTCACGTCTGAATGACACACAAGTTAGGAGGTGAGTGTAAGCCTACATGCCACCCCTGCCCTTCCATCTTATATAAAGTGCTGCCCAATGCAGGCAACCCTATATCGAAGGGGAAAGCCATCGGTTTCTGGACTTGGAAATGCAAAACGCAGTGAGCATAGTCCAAAACCGAGGCTTATCACTTCGAAACAAGCAGACTTTTGAATCTGCTCTGAATACAGCAGACCTATCAGTTAAAGGAGAAGGAAAGGTAAAAACTAAGTAAGCTTTATCAGAAAGGTCTATATAAATACACTAGCAAACTCAAAGTAATGCTGCTCTGAGTCCTCTGTCAAAAGAAACACTGCATTTCTTTCCTTATATCGTATTTACATGGACTTCTGTATCAGACTTCCTGTTTTCAACTTAAACCTCCAGGGCTTGAGCATGCTCAGTTTGCTCCTCTCCCCCTCCCTCCCTGCTGTAATCTGAACTCAGAGCAAGCAGGGAGAGACTCAGGCAGGAAGTGATGTCACACCAAGCTAATTTGGCAGCTGCTACCCTAGAGAACAGAGTGTCTAGAGCTGTTTACTCAGGTATGGAAAATCATTCTAAAGAATAAAAATGGTGTTCTAGCTTGCACTGTTGTGGCTAATCTATTGGTAATAAACTGCCTTTGTAGCTTTCCTTCTCCTTTAATCCATGTGGCTATGCGGTACTGCGCGCACACAAACACACACACACACACACTCCTGAATGAATGTTTTAAAGTCGGTTACATTCAGAATTTGATTATGAGCCAAGTATCAAAATAACGTAAGAAACATGTACAGAACAATCAATATTTATTTTGGTCATAAAGCGTGTTGTCAACATAAATTACATGTGCCCTTTGGGCCTCTACAAGAAATGAAATGTACCAGAAATGCAGGACAAGCCCAAATCACTAGTACAGTCTTTAACAAAAAACACCCTTATATACCAATTACAAGTTACCTGACGTTATTTGTCAATACACAGGACGGATCCTTAACAGATTTTGTGCATATTTATAATTCTGATCAGCAAATAAACTCAACATTAAAGATTTGTTATAAATCTTTCTAATCGCTTCCCTTATATTCCAGTGTATCTCAAGACTGGGAAAGGAGTCCCCCATTCTGTTTGCATTAATCAGAATATTCTAATTGTGTAAGTAGATAATAGAATAGTTTATATTATTACAGAAAGCAAAACTGGAGGCCTAAGTTGAAAAGGACCTGTATATAAACTGGTTTATGAACCAAGCATGTAAATAAATGTGTGTAAAATATCCCATTAAAAAGAAAAATGGAAATATGAATGGAATATGAATGTCATTTCATTAGGTAAGGACCCTACCTATTGTGCCCTACCTGTTTCCAAACGACAGAGGAGTACAGCAGGGGTTGTTGGCTCCATCTTGCATCACTCAATCTTCTCTTCAAATAATTGCCTACACCCTTAACCCCTGCTGTGCTACTCTGCTATTTGGGAACAGGTAGAGCAAACAGGACTGTACTGGAGACAGCAGTGACGTTTGGGAGGGGTCTTAACTTAAAGGTGAATTATCTTTAAATCATATTTTAGTATTGTATAGAATGGCGAATTCTAAGCAACATTTGAATTGGCCTTCATTTTTTCTGGGTTATTTTTCTGTATTTTTTTGATTATGGCCTCTTCCTCTAACTCTTTACAATTTTCAAATGGGGGTCACTGACCCCATCTAAAAATCAAATGCTCTGTAAGGCTACACATTTATTGTCATTGCTACTTTTATTACTCATCTTTCTATGCAGGCCTTCTCCAATTCATACTGCAGTCTCATGTTCAAATCAATGAATGGTTGTTAGGGTAATTGAGACAATAGCAACCAGATTGCTGAAACAGAAAAGTAGAGAACTGCTGAATAAAAAGCTAAATAACTTAAAAATTATAAACATAATAAAAAAAAAGTAAACCAAGAGTAAATTGTATCAGAATATCATCATACTAAAAGTAAATTTAAAGGTGAACAACCCCTTTAAGTAATTGATTTTTGTCAGGGCCAGTGACATACAAATGATTTTCAGGCACTTTCAAACTATTACAAATTAACACATTAATTTCTGGCGTTATAATATTTGACATTTTAGATATTAAGAACTGTCTTGAGTTCCTGGATTTTGTCATTGCCATTTTTTTTAGAAGTGTACGATTTCTTTTAGAAATGCTGAAGTTTTGGGAAATTCAAATTTTATCTCTTATTCCTTGCTTAACAGTTTGTATATCTTTGGTTATGATACAAGTAAGAATAATTGCACTTATATTTTCTGGTGTTTTATAAACATACTCAGAAGAAAAGAGATTCTATACAAACATTGTCCATGCAGCTGCTACGTTACTTGTGAGTCCAGGGGAACGTGAGAGTTCATGTTTGATGCACTAATAAACCGTTTAGATGTAACCTCATTTGGCACCAGTGTTTCTACAGTGCTGTCTTAAAATTTAATTTTACATCTATGCCTTACCGTGTTATTTGGTGTCAGTTCAGAATAAAGCTTTTTAAAATTCAAATTATTTAATAAAAACAATTTACACAAGCAATCGAAGGAGAGAAAAAAAGCTGCACTAAGATATGTTTAGGATCTACCGCATATAAACCACTTGTAGAAGATCTAGATGTATCCTATTAAATGTAAATTACTATACATCAAAATACCACAAATCCATTCCCAGCTCCAGAAACTTTTTTTTGATTTGTACAACTCACATTTACAGCTAAATACCTTGTGGAAACAAACCATTGCAAGTTGTCAGGTTTAGCTAGGGAGTGTGTTGGGTCCAAGGAGGGGGGGAAAAATTAGGCTTAAACAGCCTACTTCATTTTGAGTTTAATATAAAATATTACGTTAATAAAGACTCTAATGAATCAACATTGTTCTTCGTGTCTTATTACATGACTCTGAAGTTTAGGATTGGGACAAATATTTATACTTCTGGATTCCCCCGGACACACACATTCAAGCTTGGCTCTGCAGAATCCTAGAACAGAAAAAGAAAATGATCATTTTAATTGCCTTAATATGTTTGATGTATGGTTTAACACAATTACACAAGCACTTTCACACCAATTAAGTTAACCAGGCACTAGATGATTTGCTTTGATTGGTTAGGTTGCCAAACAAGTGGGGGTTTGTTTTGGATCAACCTAATTTGGCCTACTACTTGGGAGGCCAAATCAGTCAAACATCTTACCTCTGGGCCAACAGTCAGATCACAATAAGGGTCCTGGGCAGACCGGTTATGGCTCATACATAGGCCAATAAGCTACCAACTCAATCTGTAGTGGCCAGGTCTGCAGCCAATGGCCAGCTTGATTTCATGTCTGGTGAATACATCTGGTACATACAAAGTACAGTAATGCTGCCTTTCTTGCTACAGGCCAGCAAATCCAGACTGGGATTCAGAACAGGCCCTGGCATTCAGGGGTGTAACTATAGAGGAAGCAGACCCTGTGGCTGCAGGGGCACCCAGGAGGTATAGGGGCCCCATGAGGCCCTAATTCATATACAATTTCAATAAATATTGGAGAAACAAGTCAATCTCTAAACATTTTGGGGGCCTGAAAAATAATTTGCTGTGGGGCCCAGTAATATCTAGTTAAGCCACTGCTGGCATTCCCAGTACAGAGAAGCTCATTCAGCTTTCCACCTGCCCAATAAACAATGGCTGTCTCCAGCATCTTACAGCAGCCTGCCAGAACTCACAGATTGGAAGTCTGGCCCTGCAGTCCAGTATATACATCAATTAAATCTCAGCTCAAGCCTCAAGGTAGGTGAACAAGAATAGCCCACCTGCTTCCCCTGTCCTGCTCAAATTAATATATGCAAATCCAAAAAAAAAAAAATATATATAAAAAAAGGGCACTTCATGTATTCATTTTTACATTTTTAAGGAGTGTTTTTTTGGATTCATTTATAGCAAGTATGGAGGCTTTCAAGTAGCCCCCTGCAGCAAGGACCCCCCCTCCTTTTGAACTTAGTGCTTTGTGTGTCATCCTAACACATGTGTACTGCAAATTAATAGTGTATATGTATCAGGAGCACAGTGTTTTTTCACATCTTTGTTTGTGACCTATAAATAAAAATGTGTGGCCCAATGCACCACTGTGATCACGTCAAATGCTCTGGACTCCTGCAGTCACTTTCCACTCATTTCAGGTGTGTTTCAGGTTGATCCCAACCAACACACCAGTGGCAGCTATAGGAAACACCTTTCCCATTTACATGAATAAGAAGTGCCTGCAGTGCCAGTTGCCCAACAAAAATATGAAACAAAACCCATACCTTATTTAAATATTTCCTTCATTAACCAAGCCGTCAGCATAGTCATCATCATCATCATCTTCCTCCTCTTCCTTTGCTCTAAAATGCAGGTTTCTGAACTCTCTTCTGCGCATCGAAGCACAACAAGGCACAGCAGGTCCTAACAGAAACCACAAACATTTTAATCATATGAATGTGCATGAAATGTGAAAATAAATAGTGACTACTGGGAAAAATAATTTAAAAAAATATATAATAATAGATTATTGCATTTAAATGGATAAGGAATCCAAAGTAGCCCTTGGCATCTGTACGAATTTTAAAACTTCACAGGACACGGCAAAAATGGATCCAGTCATGCAGCGTTCTTTCAAGTCCATTTTGGCCAGGCTCATCTTGTAGCTTTTTTTATTGGCTCTGTGCCAACCCCAACCTCACTTGCCATCATAGAACACAATTTACAGAAGCCGCTAGGACTGCATGCTACTTTTAGTATGATATCGAGAGTGATATTCTGAGACAATTTGGTTTTGATTTTTTATTATTTGTGGTTTTTGAGTTATTTTGCTTTTTATTCAGCAGCTTTCCAGTTTTCTCTTTCATCAATCTGGTTGCTAGGGTTATGCTAGGGTCCAAATAACCTTAGCAACAATGCATTAATTTGAATAAGAGACTGGAATATGAACAGGAGAGGCCTGAATAGATAGAATAATAAAAAAAATCCATATACCCTGTTCTTCTATGAGGGGGCTGCTATATTTGTGCAGTAGGAGTCCGTTAGCATTAGAAACTGACAGGTTAAGTGACAGTCAGGTTGCCAAAACAGTCAGGTTTAGAAACTTCAAGTGACAATTAAGCAGAACTATCAGCAAAAAATGATCAACATGACCTATAGGTAACTTTTAATGTAGAACATTTGTCAGTATCACTTTAAGTATTCAAGCCAGTTGGAGTGGACAACTTTGCACGTGCACCTGCTACTTGAGAGTTCTAAAGGTCTGGGTGAGTTCCGACCAATTGTCCTACACTCCACTATCCCTTTGCAATTCCAGCATTTCTATTATGTGCTTCTCTTACATCATTTTTCATCCCAGATATCCTTTCTTTCATGCATTTTTACATTTTCCCCCCATATTTCTATACCTCTTACCTCTTCCTGTGGTTCACCTTGTGGTTCTCTAAATCTCCAGCTTCTGCAGCCTCCTTTTGTTTTAATCATTTTGCTTTTCTTCCCATTTATACATTCTGCTACTCACCATAGTCTCACTTCTGTCCCTATATACTTCTTATTACTATCTTCTGGTTTCTTTTGCAGTGGCACTGATTATCTTGTTGTTCACCTTGAAGTTAACTTTTAGTATGCTATAGGATGGACAATTGGACAACACAATTTGTCTTTATTATTTATTTCTTATAGTTTTTTAATTATTTGCCTTTTCTTCTGACTCTTTCCAGCTTTCAAATGGGGGGGCATTGACCCCATCCCATCCAAAACAAATGTTCCATAAGGCTACACATTTATTGCTATTGCTACTTTGTATTCCTCATCTTTCTGTTCAGACCTCTATTCATATTCCAGTCTCTTATTCAAATCAATGCATGGTTGCTAGGGTAATTTGGACCATAGCAACCAGATTGCTGAAATTGCAAACAGGAGAGCTGCTAAATAACTCCAAAGAAACCCACAAATAATAAAACATGAAAACCAATTGCAAATTGACTCAGAATATCACTCTCTACATCATGCTAAAAGTTAACTCAAAAGTGAACGACCCCTTTAAAGCATCAGCACTATGCCATACTTGCAGGTGAGCTTCTTTCTGGATAAGATGTGCAAGTGCATATTAAGTGTGTCAGTCTGTGTGTTTATGTAGAACTGCACACGTACGACCCAGTCAATTTGCTTGGTGGTTCATAGGACATTTGGTAATGCTCAACCTCCACAGATAACTACATAAATGTGCTGATGCAATATTAATATATATTAGGATGGATGATAAAATTATGTTTGATAGACATCAAGGAAAACTCACCTGCATTAGATCTGCATTTTCAAAAAAGAGCCCCAGAGGCATCGGTTGATTGCTGTCTTCATCTACAAATGGACTGCCATTCAGATAAACCTCTCTTACTTTAGAGGGCTCAGAGAATGTTTTGTGACTAAACCCTACTCCATCCTCACGGTCATCTGTTAAGCCATTACGTGAAACCTCATTCAAATCAGAAAAGGGGGATGCAGAAGGACATGTATTAACGTTTCCAGCATTGCTTTCATTAGACGCTATGTTGTCGGTTTTGCTTATGAATTCCTGTTCATCAGATTCCATCAGACCCTTTTCATCATTTTCCAACTTCTTTGGAGACTTTTTGTCTGTGTTTTTGCTAGAAACTGCCTGCAAAGAAAAAGGGTGGAAATTTAGAGTTAGTCATATGCATATGTGTATGTACATACACACACACAGTTAAAGAGAATAGAGGTCATTTACACAGGTGCAAAATTGTATACATTTACATGTTATTCACAAAGTTACTTGCACTAATACATGTTTCGGTTCAACCTGCAATCAAGTGCATGCAAATCTAACATACCAGGTAATTAATTAAACATAATCTGTTTGTAATACCACTCCATTTGATAACTGCCCTGCAACCAATATTCCACAATTACATCTGGCCTTTTCTGCTGTAAGGATCAGATGATATTCATTTTTATAGAACCAACTTTAGTGAATGGAGGAAATAATTAATCAGGTTCAAACCTGAGGCAAGACCAGGAGGTTAAGAACTTTGCAATCCCCACAGCACCCAGTGTATCCATTGTTATTCTACTACAGCTATAGGGTGACATGAGCATCACTGTAATGAATAATTCATCAGAATTTGAGCATAGATGTCTAAGAGGTACTTTTATATCAGTGTGTAAAATAGAACACAAAATAAAAACACTAGCGCTGAAAATGATGCCATTTCATTGTACCTCTCAACACACCTGTCATAACAGGACAAATTCCAGGGGGAAAAGAATGTATGGTATAGGTATGGGACCTATTATCCAGAATACTAAGGATATGGGGTTTTCTGGATAACAGATCTTTCCGTAATTTGGAACTTTATACCTTAAGTCTACTATAAAATCATGTAAACATTGAAATAAACCCAATAGGTTGATTTTGCTTCCAATAAGGATCTTCGTTTGGATCAAGTACAAGGTACTGTATTATTATTACAGAGAAAAAGGAAATCATTTTTAAAAACTTGGATTATTTGGATAAAATGGAGTCTATGGGAGACAGCCTTTTTTTCGTAATTAGGAGCATTCTGGATAATGGGTTTTGTGATAACGAATCCTATACCGCTACTAAAGCAGTGTAAAAGATTATATGAAAAGCTGCACTGCTAAGCTTTTTTTTTCGTCTGCAAAATAATAACTTGTTTCACATTAGAATTCTATCCTCTGCTATACATTCATGTAACTCATTACATAGATTGATAAATACATGTGATTTTACACTGAGTATGATGGCATTAAAGTGGTGATGGCTGATGTTTTTTCACCTTTATACATTGCCAAAGTGTTCACATTTTGTATCAAACATCCATTAAGGGGAGGGGAAAAGAAAGGAAAATAGGTTGTTTCTGAGTTTTCAAATTATTTTTTGAGGAGAAAGCTGGAGACTGTCGCCTGTGAAGTATTTTTCTCCAGTAATGTACGTGCAAGTTGGGGGTGGACCCTTTATAATCAAGCATACTACTGACATTAGTGCAACAATATACGAGTGGACTTTGTCACAGAATTTTTGTGTTTTAAACAACATGTTTTTTATGTATATTGTGTGATGTTTTTTAAAGTTTTTTTTAAAAAACAACTTTTTCACATGCTATACAAAGGTCGAGAGCTTTGCTTTAAACTGATGTTGAGTAAGTTGTGTATGGCTAATTATGTTAATTGGTCACTGCTTTATATTTGTTGCACTTATGTGTCAGTAAGTTGCTTGAAGGGGGGTCACCCCAAATCGTTGCCCACCTGCACAAAGAATAAAAGCAAGAGGACAACCTGCATTTCCTTTTGCCTTTGAGTCCACGAGTTTTCTTATTCTATATATTGGGGTTGCCTACTCTACCTGGTGCACTCTAGGCTTCTCGTGTGAAGATATTAGAGTGTGTCTGCTTTAAACTTGTTTCCTCATAACATTTATCACATTGCTGCATGGAAGATCTGTTTATTGATAAAGCATGAAACACAAGAGATAAGGGAATCCAACCCCCTCATCTACGAAAAAGTCCCCACTGGCCCGTTCGCTGGCCCCTCCTGCCTGCCCCTTTACACGTCTGTACCCGATTGTGTCCCCCTAGAAATACTGACAGCACATACAGAGTCAGAGCAGCGGAGCTCACGGGCAACATCTTTGGCTCTTCTGCACTTCTCATATGTTCAGTGCATAGTGCGCATTGCGCAAATGGAGCAAATCTTCCGGTTCTCCGACACTGGTGCATGCGCGTACAGTAACGGAAATATGCTGAAGGGAAGAAACCCGAAGACTACTGCATTGTGGGGTCAGTAATTCTAGAGGACACAATTCGGGGGTAAGACTGTGCAGAGGGTAGGCAGCGGAGGGGGGCCAGTGGGACTTTTGGCTACAGGGGGGTTTAGTTGCTCCTTTAAGAATGGAATGAGGCGAACACAGAGGAAGCATTTCTACAGTGGCAGAAAAAAATGATAATACTAAATGCAATTCTGTCATCTAGTTGGTATGAATGGCATCTGTCACTGTGCACATGGGTGGATTTAACTTCAAGGGGTTGTCTACCTTTGAGTTACTTTTAGTATGATGGTAGGAGTGATATTAGAGCCAATTTGCAATTGGTTTCATTTTTTATTATTTGTAGTTTTTTGAGTTATTTAGCTTTTTACTTAAGCAGCTGCTTATTTCCATCATTCTCATTTTATAAATATCTGGTAACTAGGATCAAATTTCTGTAGCAACATGCATTTATTTTGAATAAGAAACGGGATTGTTTAATAGGAGAGGAACAGTGCCGGGCCACGCTGGGCAGAACGCCCTTGAGGCTGGCAACCTTTAGTGGTGCTGTCTGCTGCATGTGGCGATGAATCTACGCTCGCGTGCGCAAAGGCCGAAAAAAGCTAGAGTCGCGCAAGTAAGGGAAACGGACTTAGTCCAACAAGGAGGCTTACTGCCTGGGCGCCTCCCAGCTTTGCGCTCTAGGCACGTCCTATCTATACTACTCCTTTCAGACTGAGGGGACCTTACTAGAAATATAGAATTTGCTTTATCAATGGGGTAGCGGCGCCATTTTTGAAACTGGAAGCGAAGGAGAAAAGGCAAATAATTATGAAAGTTAAAAATAAAAATGAACCCAATGGAAAGTTGCTTAGAATGGTCATTCTATTACATACTAAAAGTTTACTAAAAGTGACCCCCTTTAAGCTAACTTTTAGCAAGTTATAGAATGGCAAATTCTAAGATCTTTTATTCTTTTATTATTGCTTCTTCTTCTGAGTTATTTAGTTCAAATGGGGGGTCACTGACCCATCAAAAAAAAACAAATGCCCTGTAAGGCTCAATATTGTTATGCTACTTTTTATTACTTCCTCTTTCTATTGAGGCTCATTTATCCCGCTTCTTATTCAAATCAGTGCATGGTTGCTAGGGTAATTGGAACCTAACAACCAAGTGGCAAAAATTGCAAATAAAGCTAAATAATCACAACCACATTAATAAAAATGAAAAATTGCAATTGTCTGATATCTTCTCTCTCTCTCTCTCATACTAAAGTTAATTTAAAGGCGAAGAACCCTTTAAAACATACTGCGTTGGATTTCAACCTTCCAGTACCATATTCAGGGCACATAAATTTACAAAAGACAGAGTAGGCAAAGCAAGCAGAAAAAGGAGGCCCTGTATGGGATAGCAACAGTAAGTAAAACCTGGCATGTCATTACTCGCGCAGAGCTCATATATGCAGATGTGGAACAATCAGGCCAGCAAGGAAGTAGCTGAAATGCAGGTCTTACTAGGCACCCTTAGTCCATGGTCTGCTGTAGTCTTATTAAACCAGTTTCCCATTAATGCTTTACTAAGGGGTCGTTCACCTTTAAATTTTTTTCAGTATGGTATATGAATGGACTATTCTAAGCACTTTTTATTGTACTTTACAGTTTATTTTTTTTATATTAGTTTTTGAT
The DNA here is from genome assembly GCF_017654675.1 of Xenopus laevis. Taxonomy (NCBI): domain Eukaryota; kingdom Metazoa; phylum Chordata; class Amphibia; order Anura; family Pipidae; genus Xenopus; species Xenopus laevis. Next base: position 100,987,820 of record NC_054383.1, read on the forward strand.
TAATTCCTTTTTCTTCTGTTCTTTCCAGTTTCAATGGGGTTAAACTGATGTTTATCTAAAAATGTTCTCATTCAGGCACCTCTCCATTTTCATATGCTGTCTCCTATTCAAATCATCAGGTTGCTAGGGTTATTTGAGCTAGCAACATTTGCCTGAAATTAAATGTGGGAAGCTGCCGAAAAAACAAATACTGAAAACAACACTAACGAACATGAAAAACCATTGCAAATGTCTCAGACATATCATCTCTACATATAATGAGTTAACTTAAAGTCAACAACCCTTTAATGCGGATTTACAGAAGTCACATTATATCTGCTCGATAAGATAGGTGCATGTGTGACGAGTAAAGGAGAAGCATAC